>NC_090766.1:24154334-24156834 GCF_036898095.1 Palaemon carinicauda
ATATATATATACATATATATATATGTATGTATATATATATATATATATATATATATATATATATATATATATATTCGAAATCCATTCTAATATTCTGTTACAGCTTATAAATAGTGTGGCGTTGAACCCTGACAAAGGCCCAGGTTCTTTTGAACCTGCATGGGTTAGGTCACGATAGGTCACGTTAAGGGCCAATCAGGAGAGCTACGAACATCCCAGTAATATGGAGGAGGAGTTTGGGACGTCAGGGGATCAGATGGATGGATGTGGTGATGTTATAATTATTATTATAATTATTATTATTATTATTATTACTTGCTAAGCTACAACCCTTGTTGGTAAAGCAGGATGCTATAAGCCCAAGGGCTCCATTATTATTATTATTATTATTATTATTATTATTATTGTTATTATTACTTGCTAAGCTACAACCCTGGTTGGAAAAGCAGGATGCTATAAGCCCAGGGGCTCCAACAGGGGAAAATAGCTCAGTGAGGAAAGGAAACAAGGAAAAATAAAATATTTTAAGAAGAGCAACAATATTAAAATAAATATCACTTTATAAACTATAAAAACTTTAACAAAACAATAGGAATAGAAATAAGATATAAGATAGAACAGTGTGCCCGAGTGTACCCTCAAGCAAGAGAACTCTAACCCAAGACAGTGGAAGACCATGGTACAGAGGCTTTGGCACTACCCAAGATTAGAGAACAATGGTTTGATTTTGGAGTGTCCTTCTCCTAGAAGAGATGCTTACCATAGCTAAAGAGTCTCTTCTACCCTTACAAAGGGGAAAGTGGCCACTGAACAATTACAGTGCAGTAAGAAGTTTGGTAATCTCAGTGTTGACAGGTGTATGACAGAGGAGAATATGTAAAGAATAGGCCAGACTATTCGGTGTGTGAATGTGTAGGCAAAGGGAAAATGAACCGTAACCAGAGAGAAGGATCCAATGAAGTACTGTCTGGCCAGTCAAAAGACCCCCCATAACTCTCTAGTGGTATTATCTCAACGGGTGGTTGGTGCCCTGGCCAGCCTACTACCTATTAGATGTATAATAAAATATGGGTGAGGTGGGATTGGAAAAAAAAAAGATGCAAGAAATAGAAATAGATGCTATGTAAAGATGTCTGGTTTCAGTTCCAGTTTCGTCAGAATAGATGCTCACTAGAACGTCAGCCAGGCAAGTCCAAACCGCCAATGCGGTGCCCAGCCACAGCAGTGGCCTCCCCAGTAAACAGTTTATTTAAACTCACGGTCCCAAGCGAGGATCGATCTGCTGCCATGCATATGCTATTATTATTATTATTATTATTATTGTTGTTGTTGTTGTTGTTGTTATTATTGGTATTAGGCTACTAGCTAAGCTACAACTCTAGTTGGAAAAGCAAGATACTATAAGCCCGAGGGCTTCAACAGGGAAAAATGGCCCAGTGAGGCATGGAAATAAGGAAACTACAAGAGAAGTAATTAATAATTAAAATGAAATATTTTAAGAACAGTAACAACGTAGAAATAAATCTTTCATATATTGAATGTAAAAACTAAAAAACAAGAGGAAGAAAAATAAGATATAATAGTGTGCATGAGTATACCCTCAAGCAAGAGAACTCTGCGCCAAGACAGTGGAAGACCATGATACAGAGGCTATGGCATTACCGAAGACTAGAGAACAATGGTTTGATTTTGGAGTGTCCTCCCAGAAGAGCTGCTTGTCATATCTACCTTTACCAAAAGGAAAGTAGCCACTGAACAATTACATTGCATTAGTTAACCCCTGGACCGAAGAAAAATTGTTTGGTAATTTCACTGTTGTCAGGTATAAGAGGACAGTGGAGAGTATGTAAAGAATAGGCCAAACTATTCGGTGTATGTGTAGGTAAAAGGAAAACAAGACGTAACCATAGAATGGGATCCTGTGTATTATTGTCTGGCAAGTCAAAGTACCCAATAGCTCTCTAGCGGTGCCCTGGCCAACCTACTACCTAATAAGCAAACACGCTACCACTGTACTAGCCAGGATGCAACACGGAGTGCCCTTAAAAGTACCACAAAGCAAACTTATAAAGAACTTACCATAAATCAAATTTTCATAAGGGGGTTCAGCTTCCCTTCCATGGCTTATCCAGGCTTCCTTAAAATCAACAGTTTCACAATAAACAGATGCTTGTGGATTTGCATTCGGGACTTTCTGTTCCCCGATGAGCTTTGGCTGGGGTTTGGTGGACTGGGATTTCACTCTGGGGAGAGTCTCTAGATCTGTTAGTGCTTCTACGGGTTTTCCAGCAGTTGGGACTTTTGGTGGGACACCGCCGCCTGAGCTTTTGTGTCTGGTTTTTGATTGCTGGACACGGACTGGTTTTGCAGGAGGCGACTTGGGTATCTGAAAGGTAATAGGGAGAGATTAGTTCAACAAACGTTTGACTTGGCTCCACGAGGCACTTGAAGAGTTGGAAGACCCAGGCCCACATGGCTGAGGACTATGAAGCGTGAAGTA
>NC_090766.1:24159334-24171834 GCF_036898095.1 Palaemon carinicauda
TTGAATTGTTCATTACTTATTTCCTTTCCTTACTGGGCTATATTTTTCTTGTTGAACCCCTTGTGCTTATAACATCCTACTTTTCCAACTAGGGTTGTAGTTTAGCTAAACTAATAATAATAATGATAACAATAATAATAATAAAACATACATATACCAAGGCAATCCCCCAATTTTGGGGGTAACTGACATCAAACATAATAAAAAGGGGACCTTTCCTCTCTAGCTCCTCCCAGCCTGACGGGGGACTCAACCGAGTTCGGCTGGTACTGCTAGGGTGCCACAGCCCGTTATCCACCACAGATGAAGCTTCATAATGCTGAATCCTCTACTGCTGCTACCTCAGCAGTCATCCAAGGCGACCGGAGGAAGCTCGCCATTCATTCCTATTTCTAGCACGCTCTCTTGTCTCTCTCACATCTATCCTCCTATCACCCAGAGCTTTTTTCACTCCAGCCATCCACCCAAACCTTGGCCTTTCTCTTGTACTTCTCCCATCAACTGTTGCATTCATCACCTTCTTTAGCAGACAGCCATTTTCAATTCTCTTAACAAGGCCAAACCACCTCAACACATTCATATCCACTCTAGTTGCTAACTTATTTCTTACACCCGTTCACTACTTCGTTCCTAACCCTATCTACCCGAGATACACCAGCCATGCTCCTTAGACACTTCATCTCAAACACATTCAATTTCTGTCTCTACATCACTTTCATTCCCCACATCTCCGATCCATACATCACAGCTGGTACAATCACTTTCTCATACAGAACTCTCTTTACATTCATGGCCAACCCTCTATTTTTTCCCACTCCGTTCACTGCCCCCATCACTTTACATCCTTCATTCACTCTCTGACGTACATCTGCTTCCACTCTTCCATTTGCTGCAACAACTGACTGCAAGAACTTAAACTGATCTACCTCCTCAAGAAACTTTCCATCCAACATGATATTCAACCTCGCACCACCTTCCCTTCTCGTACATCTCATAACCTTACTTTTACCCACATTAACTCTCAACTTCCTCCTCTCACTTACCCTTCCAAATTCTGTTACTAATCGGCCAAGCTTCTCTTCCAAGTCTGCAACCAGTACAGTATCATCCGCAAAGAACATCTGATATACCTCCTATTCATGATCATTCTCGTCTACCAGTTTCAATCCTTGTCCAAGCACGCAAGCATTCACCTCTCTCACCACTCCATCAACATAAAAGTTGAATAACCATGGCGACATCACACCTCCGTCTCAGCCCCCTCTCACCGGAAACCAATCACTCACTTCATTTCCTATTCTAACACATGCTTTACTACCTTTGTAGACAATTTTCAGTGCTTGCAACAACTTTCCACCAATTCATATAACCTTATCACATTCCACATTGCTTCCCTATCAACTCTATCATATGCTTTCTCCAGATCCATAAATGCAACATACACCTTACATTTTGCTAAATATTTCTCGCATATCTGCCTAACTGTAAAAATCTGATTCATACATCCTCTAACTCTTCTAAAACCACCCTGTATTTCTTAGATTGCATTCTCTGTTTTATCTTTAACCCTATTAATCAGTACTCTACCATACACTTTTCCCACCACACTCAACAAACTAATACCCCTTGAATTACAACACTCATGCACATCTCCCTTACCCTTGTATAGTGGTACAATACATGCACAAACCCAATCTACTGGTACCATTGACAACACAAAACACATATTAAACAATCTCACCAACCATTCAAGTACAGTCACACCCCCTTCCTTCAACATCTCAGCTCTCACACCATCCATACCAGATGCTTTTCCTACTCTCGTTTCATCTAGTGCTCTCCTCACTTCCTCTCATGTAATCTCTCTCTCATTCTCATCTCCCATCACTGGCACCTCAACACCTGCAACAGCAATTATATCTGCCTCCCTATCATCCTCAATATTCAATAAACTTTGAAAATATTATTATTATTATTATTATTATTATTATTATTATCATTATTACTTGCTAAGCTACAACCCTTATTGGAAAAGCATGATACTATAAGCCCAAGGGCTCCAACAGGGAAAATAGCCCAGTGAGGAAAGGAAATAAGCTACAAGAGAAGTTTAAGAAGAATAATAACATTAAAATTAATATTTCATATATAAACTATAAAAACTTCAAAATAACAAGAGGAAGAGAAACAAGATAAAATAGTGTGCCCGAGTGTACCCTCAAGCAAGAGATCTCTAGCCCAAGACAAATAACAAAGGTATAAAGTCTAAAAGATAACATTTACTCAACGTCACAATTAATGAGTCAATGCTTAGTCTATAAAAATCATTTCCTTACTTGATTAGTGATGAACACGAAGTTCCCCTCGCCATGGTCACTCTTGCGTCCGGCCTCCAGGTGGAAATTGTTGTCCGTGTAACCGAAGCGACGGAGGTGTTCAATGGCCCACCGGGCAATGCGGTTTCCCTCCATCGAGATGAGGGTGATGAACCCGCTTTCCACCAGGAGGCGAACTTCTCCATCCACGCCAAATTTTTGGCGGACTGTGACGCCCACTGTTACTGGGAACTCCCTCAAGACTACGAGGATGAGAGAGAGAGAGAGAGAGAGAGAGAGAGAGAGAGAGAGAGAGAGAGAGAGAGAGAGAGAGAGAAATCAAATTAATGCTTGGGTGAATAAACCAGTGTTAGGCCTACCTCCAAATAAAATTTTCACTTACGTACATTACCTTATATTAGTTAGCTTTCATTACATGAGGTTTTTTATGGGGAAAAAATAGGATTTTCTTCGTAACATTAATGATTGTCATTTGGTGGCATAGAGCCACCATTAGGCGCACACTGGAACAATGATAAAAAAAAATCTAACTACCCATTAGACAAAATTTTTAGTAACACAGGACTCTCTCTCTCTCTCTCTCTCTCTCTCTCTCTCTCTCTCTCTCTCTCTCTCTCTCTCTCTCTCTCTCTCTGGATTCAAGAAAAATCAAAGGATTTTATCAGAGAATACAAAATCCCAGGTTTCATGCTTTTCAAGTAGGATCGCCTTACCATGAAAGGTGGAGGGGTAATGCTCTATATTAAAAATCATTTAAACACCATAGACATTAAATTAGAAACCGAATGTGAAGTGACAGGTGTAAACATCAACACCACATCAAACACAAGAACAGGACGAAGAGCTGTATAGACAACTTGGGCAAGAAGTTAACAATAAGCTAGCTGTCCTAATGGGAGACTTCAATGCAGTGGTAAACTGGGACACTATGAATTCTACATCATACAGAGGGACATAGACTACGAGAATTTGTCAACAATGATTTTTTTTTTTAATCAGTGGGTCGATAAACACCAAGAGGAAACAACATACTAGATATTGTGCTAACAACAGAAGAAAATTTAGTATCCAATGTTTCAGTAGGCGAAAATATTGCCAAAAGTAACCACAAAATAGTTAGGTTTTGGGTAAATATTCCTCATCTGAAAGAAAGGAAAATTATAAAAAACCTAGACTTCAGACGTAGTAACTGGATAAAACTGAAGGAATACACCTAGAATTTAGGATACGTCGGAACAGGGAACACCATACACAATGGGACTCATTTGTAGAAATATATAAAGAAAAAAGGGCTAAATGTATACTGCATGGAAAAATTTTGCCAAATGGAACTCCACAACATAAGTGATTCAACAGAGAAATAGCCATTGCAATAAGAAGTTGAGACAGGAAGCATAAATCAATGGGTCTACACTCTACAGCCTTCAATTCATAAAATTTCCGAGCATAAGAAGTTGAGCCGGAAAGTAGATAAACTAGTTAGAAAGGCCAGATCAATGAAGAGAAAAGGAGTGGCTTCAGCTAGTAAAGAAAACCCAAAAGAATTTTTTACATATGTAAACAGCAGAAAACCAATCAAAAACAACATTAGTCCATTAGGAGACTTGGGGGGTAATCTTATAACAAGTGATTTGGCAAAAGCCAAACTGATGAATGCCTATTTCACCACTGTATTTGTAATGTATTACATCTTTATATACAGATAAAATCCATATCTGTAAATAAACCCATGACCCAAGGGGTCATTGGCGAATTAGGAGTGTAACAACAGCGCCATAACAGGATGTGAAACTAGACCATGCTATGCAATGCTTGCAGTAGCCTGGAAGGCATTGCATGAATAAACATTTATGTGTGTCTTGTAAACAAGTCACAACGCCTCCTGTGGGAAGCAGTTGACCTATTGAGCCCTACCGGAATCATCTGACTTCTGGCCATAAGGCTACGTGATCATTTCATATTGTTATTATACAAAACGCTGAGATAGCTAGTGTTACGCTATCGACGCGAGCCTCTTGTAAATCAGTTCTATTCATCTTTTCATACTGAATGGTCATCCGACCAAACCACCCCATACTCCAGTGATGGAGCTATCAATAAATTGTTTAAAGTTAACCTAAAACTTTGGACTTATTCTAAGAAGAAACCTACAAGTCTAATATTTCTATATCACATTGAAGAGACCTGAGGATGGAACCACAATGTGTATGTACAACATTCGTACACTAACATATTCACTAGAGAAGAATCAACGATAACGCCCCCCCCCCCCCCAACCCAGCTATCAAATGTGAAGGGCCACAATTATTAAATAGAATCACTTTTACAATGGATGATGTCAAAAAGAAAATAAAAGAACCGGGTCCAGATGATATTCATCCAAGAGAGATTATAGAACTAGAAGAAGTGATAACCCCACACTTTTACAAATGTTCCGAAAGACAGCCAACGAAAGATAGGCACCACAATGATGGAAACTAGGCAATGATCCTCCAATCTAAAATAAGGGGCCAAAAGAAGAACCTGGCAACTACAGACCAGTCTGTCTAACTTCAGTGTTGTGCAAAATTTTTAAATCAATTATAGTAGATTCAATAGTAGAACACATAGAGAAAAACAATTTTTTGATGGACAGCCAACATGGTTTTACATAAAAGAGATCATGTGTGACAAATCTTTTGGAATTTTTCCAAATGTTTAGCATTTATGACAAAAGCAGGGCAATAGACATCATATACCTAGACTTTCAAAAGGCCTTTGACAAAGTTCCTTATGAAAAATTAATGGTCAAAATTAGAGCACTAGGCAGCATTGACGAGCCAGTTGAATGGATCGAAGATTGGCTAACAAACTGGAAACAGAAAGTTGTAATCAATGAAGAAGCTTCAGAGTGGGCAGCTGTTACAAGCAGAGTACTTCAAGGATCCGTCCTTGGATCATTGCTATTTCTGATCTATATTAACGACATAGATTTAGGATTAACTAGTAGAATAGACAAATTTGCCGACGATACTAAATTGAGCATAAATGCTGCGAACTCAGAAGACGTAGAAGCTTCAAGAGATGATCTTTTGAAGCTAGGGGAATCGTCCAGGAAATAGCAAATGCCTTTCAACTGTGGGAAATGTAAAGTTATGCACATAGGTTATAGTAACCCACAATCAAATTACTCACTCCTGGGTAATGAAATAGAAACTGTGGACTAGGAGGAAGATCTCGGTACTATTACCAGCAATAATTTGAAGTTCACCAAACAGAGCATAAAAGCTGAAAAGAAATCACAGAAACTAATAGGCTACATAAACAGACAATTCAAATACAGAAACAAAGACACTGTACTACAACTGTACACATCACTAGTAAGACCCCGTCTAGAATACAGTCCAATTCTGGGCTCCAAGTAGTCAGAAGGATATAGATAGACTGGAAGCAGCACAAGGTAGGGTCACCAAACTAGTTCCAATACTAAGGCAATTTAGATAGTAATGGAAGATGGAACGTTTGAACTTATTTGATGTACAAACTCGACGACTAAGGGGACAGTTAGTAGAGGCATTCAAAATTCTTAAAGGAATAACAAATGTAGACTACAATAATCTATTTACTCTTAGCACAAATCAGTCCAGAGGTATCGGATACAAACTGGAATTGAAAAGATACAACACCACTCAATGTGGCAATTTCTTTACATACAAAATAGCAAAAACTTGGAACTGACCCATGTATTGTATGAGCTGCGCTCCATCTATTCATAGTTCTCATTCTGGTCATAATATCTACTGCTCGGAAAGTTTAGTATTGTGCTTGCACTATGGCAACGAGATCTGATTGGGCAGTTATGCCAATACTCAAAGATGTTGCATCTAAGCATAGTTGAGGATACATTTTTTGGTGATGAAGCAAAATTCCTTGACATTCCGATATGGACACTTGCTTATTGTAAGCTGGTTCAGCAGGACAGAATGCAGTGAGCTGTTACATTATTATTATTATCATTATTATTATTCGTAGTTGTAGACCTCTTTGGTTCTTATAATTATAATAGTGTGCATCGTTCGTAATTATTCTTCGTACGAATATTTAGGAGATTTTTTTTTTCATCTCGACTGAATTGTTACAATGCCTGGCCTTGTCTGCTTAGAGAAATAGCTAAAGAAGCATTGTGTTGCGAGTTCTAATACTCAAATGCAGGATTTAGAGACCCGATTGGATAACGCAATTAAAAGATAAACTTATTCATTGCATAATTTTTATTGTATTATCAGAAATTCTTACTCACGGTATCTTTCATGAAAATCTTTGGGACGAACTAAAGCAATCTAACGTAATAATTAATCATTGGACATGTACGTGTACAGTAGCCTACGTTCATTTGCTCGCGTGCACACATGTACGACTGCTAGGCCTATATGAACAAATATTGACTATCAGATAATTGGAAAAAAAACTTTCCTACCATATTCTCAACTACAGATATGATACCCATAACACACACATACACACACACAACAACAACAACAATAATAATAACAACAGCAACAACAACAACGTCACTTGGTACTTACACGAATCAGCTGATTCATAAACATCGTTCTCTAGAGTGACATTTGTTTTCCGTTGCTGAGAATTCGTTTGAGAGATGAGGGTTTTTCCAAGCTTCTGTTTGTAGAAAGAAAATATAAAAAAAATCTACATAGCTGTATAACTATCTATCTTTATATTGAGAAAGGAGTTAGACAGGGAGACACCATCTCCTAAGTTATTCACAGCGTGTTTAAAAGAAGTTATTAATAATGTAGACTGGGTAAATGTAGGAATTAATATCAATTGGGAATACCTTAACAACTTAAGATTTGCAGATGGGAGGAATTACAGATGATGAAAAAATTGAATAGAGAAAAGAGAAATGTAGGACTGAAAATTAATATGAGTAAAACTAATATAATGTTCAATGAAAATGCAGAGAAATCACTTTTTCATTTATTTCATAATAGAATTTTGAATCTCATTTCTCCTCATAAATCGAGAGATGTTAATATAAAAAGGCTGGACCTGTATTAATGATAATTATAACTATAAATTCAAGGATACTTTACTTGCATCCTAGTTAACTTACCCGTAACCAGTCGTGAAAATCTTCTCTGTCTGTAGTATAAAATTGGTGTAGCGTTTCTTTTGTTGAAATCTGTGGAATATTTCAACAAATTAGAAATATAACGAAATACAATTATCCTTCCATGTAATGGAAGCTGAAAATCCATAAAAATAGGCTGGAACACCAAACGCGAAACATGTTTAGGAAAAAAAATGCTTTTAAACCTTCTCCAATCTGTCTTTGTGAACAGTATCCTGTCCAGTCATGTCCATGACTTCTTGACTAGGCCTACTCGCTTATCTTCGAAAAGAGCTAAAGGGCTGGGACAAAGGGAAGGCAGTCCTACCTACAGTGTATCTCACACGGTGCACTGCACACATAAGTAAAAGGCGCTTGAACCGTCTCTTTAATCCCCATTCCACTCTACCAAATTTTTAGCCTTCTACCTTACCTCCAATCCCGTTCCTTTTATCCCCATCTCACTCTACCCAATTTTATCTCCATTCCCGTTTTCTTTCTGTCTCCTAAATTCTGTTTCATCGCATCTGGCAACTGGAGCCGGATCACGGTTTGAAAGCTCGTCGCTGATTGGCTGTTGGTTCAGGCATTCTCCCCTCCCGCTGACAGACGCAGAAGCAAAACATTGCATTTGTCCACAATACACAATATTCGTTTTTCCATTATACCTCATTTACTTTGAGGAATATCTACCTGGTTCTTTGGTCACACACAGATTAGTGGTAGATGCTGACTATTACCTTGAAAAATATATCCATATATTAAAAAACATACTAAAAAATACGAGTTGAAGTGAAACGATGTCTGAAAAAACTTATACAACTTTTATTATATGTTGTTTTTTACCTACAAATGTTCTACAAACGTAAATAAAAATTAGTGGATTTTGTAGAAAAATTGTCTTGAATGTCATGAACCTAAGAAAATAATGCAAGGAAGGAAAATAATGGTGAAATCTGTGTGTGACCAAAAAACCAGGTAGATATTAGACAAACTAAATGAGGTATAAAGCAAAAATGAACATTATCAACATCATCATTATCTCCCCTTACGTCTATTGACGCAAAGGGCCTCGGTTAGATTTCGCCAGTCGTCTCTCTCTTGAGCTTTTAATTCAATACTTCTCCATTCGTCATCTCCTACTTCGCGCTTTATAGTCCTAAGCCATGTAGGCCTGGGTGTTCCAATTCTTCTAGTGCCCTGTGGGGCCTAGTTAAACGTTTGGTGAACTAATATCTCTTGGGGAGTTGGAAGAGCATGACCAAATCATCTCCATCTACCCCTCATCATGATCTCATCCACATATGGTACTAGAGTAATCTCACTTATAGTTTCATTTCTAATCCTGTCCTGCCATTTAACTCTCAATATCCTTCTGAGGGCTTTATCCTCAAATCTACTTACTCTGTTGGAGATTTTTTCATTGTCATACCATGACTCATGTCCATAGAGTAACACCGATCTCACTAAACTGATATATAGTCTGATTTTCATATGAAATTTTAGGCGATTTGATTTCCAAATTTTACTTAACCTAGCCATTGACTGATTTGCTTTTTTCCATCTTTCACTAAACTCTAATTCTAAAGACCCTATATTGGAGATCATTGTTCCTAAATACTCAAATGATTCTACCTCATTATTTCTTTCTCCTTCCAATGTTATTTCATCTTCCATTGCATAATCCATTCTCATCATCTCTGTCTTTCTTCTTTTTAACTTCAGCCCACCTCATGTGATATTTCATGCATTCAGGTAAGCAATCATTGCAAATCCTGTGGTGTTCTGCTAAGAAGGACAGCATCATCAGCATACTCTAGGTCTGCTAAATTCCTATCACCAATCCAGTCCAATCCTTCCCCACCATCTCTGACTGTTCTACACATTAAAAAGTCCATGAGGAGGATAAACAACATAGGGGACAACACATTCCCTTGGAGTACTCCGCTGTTCACTGGAAACTCACTTGATAAGACTCTATTAACATTAACTTTGCACTTGCTATGCTCATGAACAGACTTAATCAAATTTACATATTTAAGAGGAATTCCATAACAAAATTGGCCGGTGCACACTATCAAAAGCTTTTTCATAGGCCACAAATACCATCAAGAAGGGATTTCTATATTCTACACATTGCTGTACAACATGTCTCAAAATGAAAATTTGGTCAGTACAACTTCTACCTTTTCTAAATCCTGCTTGTTCATCTCTCAGCTTTTCATCAATCTTTCTCTCCAGTCTCTTAAGAATAAGTATACTATATATTTTCATAACAACTGACGTAAGTGTTATGCCTCTGTAATTATTGCAATCAGTCAAGTCTCCCTTTATAGATATTTTCACCAACACTCCTAACTCCCATTCATCAGGTTTTGCCTCTTCATGCCACATTCTACAAAATAATCTTGTAAGTAGTCTGGGTGTCACTTCATTTTCGGCCAGTATCATCTCGGCAGTTATTCCATCATATCCAGGGGCTTTCCATCTCTTTAGGTTTTTGAGGATAGCTTCGACTTCAAACACACTGAATTCATTCATGGGCACATCAAGGTCTTCATCAGCTTCAAGTATATCAATCAAATTATTCCCTTCATATGTCCTATTCATAACCTCACTAAAGTGTTCAATCCAAAATTGTCTTTCTTCATCGCCTGTTGCTATAACTGAACCATCTCTTTTTTGATGGGTATATGCAATATTTTGCTCCGTCGTGGGTCAGCAGGAGGGGAGAATGCCTGAACCAACAGACAATCAGCGACGATCTTTCAAACCATGGTTCGGCTCCAGCTGCCAGCTAGGATGAAACCGACTATAGTTGTCTAAAAACTCTTCGCTTTTGCGCATCTAATGCAACTGCGGAAGCAATGGTGGACCACAGTGGCCATATTCCAAAAATTTATATCGAGAAGACTTACTGAGAATCCGAATTGGTGTTCCTCAGACGAATGACTTGTCGGCCTGTAAGTATTCTTGACTGCGACCACCTCGGATCCAGGGATGAGGAAACAATAGGACGAGCCCGCGTTGTAGCTTTTCCTGCTGTCGTAAACCTCAAGGCGGGCGACTCCATTGCTCGCCGTGGCATAGAGAACGACGTAATGTTTCTTGAATTTCTGTTTGGAAAGACAGTTTCGTTAGTATTATTATTATTATTATTATTATTATTATTAGTATTATTATTATTATTATTATTATTATTATTATTATTATTATTACTTGCTAAGCTACAACCCTAGTTGGAAAAGCAGGATGCTATACGCCCAGGGGCTCCAACAGGGAAAATAGCTCAGTGAGGAAAGGGAACACGGAAAAATAAAATATTTTAAGAACAACAATATTAAAATAGATATCACTTTATAAACTATAAAGACTTTAACAAAACAAGAGGAAGAGAAATAAGATATAGGATAAAACAGTGTACCCGAGTGAACCCTTAAGCAAGAGAACTCTAACCAAAGACAGTGGAAGACCATGGTATAGAGGCTATGGCACTACCCAAGATTAGAGAACAATGGTTTGATTTTGGAGTGTCCTTCTCTTAGAAGAGCTGCTTACCATAGCTAAAGAGTCTTTTCTACCCTTACAAAAAAGAAAATTGCCACTGAACAATTACAGTGCAGTAAGAATTGTTTGATAATCTCAGTGTTGTCAGGTGTATGAGGACAGAGGAGAATATGTAAAGAATAGGCCAGACTATTTGGTGTGTGAGTGTGTAGGCAAAGGGAAAATGATCCGTAACCAGAGAAAAAGATCCAATGTAGTACAGTCTGGCCTGTCAAAAGACCCCATAACTCTCAAGCGGTAGTATCTCAACGGGTGGCTGGTGCCCTGGCCAACCTACTACCATACCCTTACCAAGAGGAAAGTACCCACTGAACCATTACAGTGCAGTAGTTAACCCCTTGGATGAAGAAGAATTGTTTCGTAATCTCAGTGTTGTCAGGTGTATGACAGAGGAGAATATGTAAAGAATAGGCCAGACTATTCGGTGTGTGTGTAAGCAAAGGGAAAATGAACCGTAACCAGAGAGAAAGATCCAATGTAGTACTGTCTGGCCAGTCAAAGGACCCCACAACTCTCAAGCAGTAGTATCTCAACGGGTGGCTGGTGATTATTATGATTATTGTCATTTCTTGCTGCGTTGAGTATAGTACTATAGTCCATTTCTTTTAGCGATGCATATTTGCACCGACTCGCGGCGGTGCCCTTTTAACTCGGAAAAGTTTCCTGATCGCTGATTGGTTAGAATTATCTTGTCCAACCAATCAGCGATCCGGAAACTTTTCCGAGCTAAAAGGGCACCGCCGCGAGTCGGTGCAAATATGCATCGCTAAAAGAAATGGACTATAGGTCTAATGACTCAGCAGGTAGACGAATAAGGTACTTCCAAAACCCCCATCCTTAGCTCACAAAGATGCTGAGGTTGTCAGCACTGCTAGAAACTATCGAGCCTGAACAGGTCTCGAACTCCCATCCAACAGATTGCAAGGAAGGGTCGTTTCCAATAGCTTACCACAGCTAATTGTATGTCTTTAGATGTATGTTTTTATGTATATATATATATATATATATATTATATATATATATATATATATATATATATATATATATATATATAATATATATATATATGTATATATATATATATATATGTATATATTAATATATATATATATATGTATATATATAATATATATATACATACATATATATATATATATATATATATATATATATATATATATATATATATATATATATATATATATATGGGTGTACGTGTATGTACCATTGTGCACAGAACTATTCCTACATATGCGTTTGTATGGAACATAAAGTAGGCCTACACGTTCATATGCTGCTATACGAGATGTATAATACAATATGGAAGAAAGAATAAAATATATAAGATGCTGGTGGCAGGACAAAATCAAAAGGTGTTTGACAGTCCTTGTCCAGTAAGTACAGGAACTAACTATCTTGACAAGATGTGAAATCTTGAAGAAAATTAAAATATTTATCATCAATATGACATAGTTGTATTTAGT
>NC_090766.1:24174334-24186834 GCF_036898095.1 Palaemon carinicauda
ACTCTGGATGACCGAAATCATCAAGGACACTACACAACATTACTGCAATCAGAGACTCTGTTGTCCGCAGCCCAAGCACGTCTGTGCAACGGCAAAGTTAGGAGCTTGAAATCAACCGGGAGTCCGTGCGGAGAATTTTGAACGCAGATCTCCACCTGTATCCTTACAGGATACAGATTAAACACAAGCTTACACCTGATGACATGAGGAAGCGAGTGATCATGTGCTAGTGGTTTTGCGACAAGATTGACGCTGTCCCAGACTTCCTTGACAATGTTTGGTTTTCGGACGAGGCACATTTTCTGTTGTCAGGTCACGTGAACTCGAAGAACAATATCTTCTGGGGGTAGCACACCCACTGAGCACTGTCTGCAAAGGCCATTACACTCGGTGAAGTGCACTGCCTGGGTCGCCATCTCCAAACATGGCATCATTGAACCATTCTGGTTAGAGGACGACAACGAGCAATCTGTGACAATCAAAACCGAGCGATATGTCCAGGTGCTTGCAAGTTCTGGACAGCACTTGGTCGACGGAGAGGAGTCGTCCAGTGGTTCCAGCATGATGGTGCCACTCTCTACACTTCAAACGAATCATTGGCATGGCTACAGCAGCGTTTCCCTGACCGACTGATCAGCCGCAGGTGTGACTCGGAGTGGTCTCCGCATTCACCGGACCAGAACCCCCAAGATTTTTATCTCTGGGATACCTTAAGGACAGGATATATGGAAACAACCCCCAGACAATCCCTGACCTGAAGGCAGAAATCACAACAGCAATAAGAGAGGAATGCGGGAGGGTCATCGAGAACTTTGCCCGCCGGATCCAAATGTGCCTGTAGCACCGGGGAGCTCATTTGGAGCACATTTTGGAGAGCCAGTGAAACAAAGAGTTGTTGTTGTACAGACTTGAAACTTTGGAGATGCCTGTTACACAAAGTTTTGTGTCGATCTAAAAATTTTGGAAGTTATTTGGTTTTTGGCGATGACCGTTTATTTGTGTCACCCTGTATGAATATATATATATATATATATATATATATATATATATATATATATATATATATATATATATATATATATATATATATAGCCAGACAGATATGTGCGTATGAATTGAAGTATGTAGCCGCACACATGTGTATATGTAAAGCTTTTAATATATTCTACAAAAGGAAAATGTGTTACAACAGGAAAAAGCTTTTTCAACCAAAGCTATATATCCTCATGTATAAGCTCTCTTTTGAAGACATTGATCAGCATTGTGAAATTGAATTATTGTTATTGTTTCTCTTGCATACAAATAACAACAAGGAAAACTTTTCTTCTTCTTCTTCATCTTTGTCTACATCTTTTCCCACTTCTATGTGGGGTCGATGTTTCTGGTCAGCTTTCTCCATCTACCTCTCTCCCACACCTCATCAACGGTTAATCCCTTTGATTGAAGGTCATCGTTGATACAGTCCATCCACCTTCGCTTTGGTCTCCCTCTTCTTCTCGTTCCCTGTACCTACATTTCCATTACTCTCTTCCCCATATACTGTTCATCTCTTCTCATGACATGACCGTACCACCTCAGTCTACTTTCTTGGATCTTATCTGATAGTTTTCTAACTCCTGTGGTACCCCTGATTTATATATTATTGTCATTACTAGCTAAGCTATAAGGGCTCATACAGGGGGAAAATAGCACAGTGAGGAAAGGAAATAAGGAAATAAATGAACTACAAGAGAAATAATGAACAATTGAATTTAAATACTTTAAGAACAATAATGATATTGAAATAGATTTTTTATGTACAGAATAAGCTATAAAAACTTAATAAAAAGAGGAAGAGTAATAATTCGAGTGTACCCTCAAGCAAGAGAAGTCTACCACATGATAGTGGAAGACCTTAGTACAAGGGCTGTGGCATTACCCAAGACTAGAGAACAATGGTTTGATTTCGGAGTGACCTCCTAAAAGAGCTGCTTCCCATGGTGGAAAGTAGCCACTGAATAATATTAGTGCAGCAGTTAACCCCTTGAGCGAAGGTGAAGTGTTAGGTGTTCTCAGTGTTGTCAGGTGTATGAGGACAGGAGAATGTGGAAAGAATAGGCCAGACGATTTGGTGTATGTGTAGGTAACGGGGAAAACGAGCCGTAACCAGAGAGAGGGCTCTAATGTAGTACCATCTGGCCAATCAAATGACCCAATAAGTCTCTAGCGGTATTATCTCAACGGGTGACTGGTGTCTTGTGCATCCTACTACCTATAACTTTTTTATTTTCCATAATACATGTATAGTTAATTTTGTCAATATCAGTACAGGTTCAAGTCAACGAAGAAGACATCTGGAATGTCAGTGTAGCTGTTAATATAATAGTGACGTTAATTAAGCATAGATATTTTTTTTTTTGGATAATGTATGCTACATTAAAATAAGAAACAACATAAGTCTTATTGATATAATAATTCAAATTTGGAGTTTCAAGATATTTCCTGTATCTCGGAAAATATGAAAAGATTTGTGTTATTAACTTGATTAATGCGTATCAGCATTTCTATTAAGGAATTTTTCATATAAAATCAGAATGCAAAAATTAAACACTGCCAAGGAAAGCGAATTAAGATTAGTGTGAGACTGTCTAAATTGAAATTACATAGGTACCACGCCTTCACGATTACAGTGCCACAGGAAGTGTAAGGATAGCTGGCTGTCTCTGTTGAAGCTAACTTTGTGTAAGAGGCGATAAGAAGAAACCTTTATGCTTGTTGTGCCTCGTGAAACATCATACCTTTATGACGTTGTTTTTGTTCCTGAAGTAGATGTCTCCCGACTTGACTTGCCCCAGCGAATTCTCTACAGGGATTGATGCTTGGGCCATTTTCTTTCTGACGAGGTTCTTCTCCGATGTCTGGTGATGATTTAAACAATCAGTTCGCTATAGATTCGTTTCTCAGCTTCGAGCCGTCCACCCGTTGCCAGAGCCTTTTCAAGGAAGTTCAGAGACACAAGTTTCAGGTGCCGTACACAAGAATTTTAGTTATCTGAAAGGCTTGAATTTACAAATACCAAATTCGTTAGACATCGAATCAATCCATGATATACCAGGAAAGCTGTTTTAAGCATCGGCCATCTTTAACGCTGAGAAAGACACCAATAGAAAGATGCTATACTGTATAATGCTATAAGCTAATGCTCTAGAGATACACTGCACTGGGTCTAATGAGTAAAACACGACCACCAGACAGTGGCACAGGATACGGTTGTGTTGGTTGACGTCATTCCTTTGTGATACGCATTTCACCGTTGGCTATTTATTTTCTTTAACTCTAACGTGACATGATGATCTTCAATTGCGCGAATTGACGAGGAACTAAGATTCAATCGGAGGCATTTGTGGAGTTTTTCATACTTCGTCCAGCCAGAAAATATAGCCTTGAATTATTCCGAAATAATTGGCGATTCGTTAACCGCTCTGCAGGAAATCCGTGAAGTGACTGCTTATCTGTCAATTATTTTCGACTGCCAAAATAGAAAATAAAAGAAATATGTATGTTTAGACTTTCATTAGTCCTTATTTTCATTAATTCTTATCGATTTACTTTCTTTACCTATTTGAATTACTGTTAAATTTAGTGAAGTGAGTGGCTGTTCGGTTCGTTTAAGATGCCACATCTTACGTGAGACACAGCTTCTAGCATTGGCAGCCAGTCAGTCAGCAAGTCTGGATTCGAAAAAAAAGCTCATTACTAGATATGACGACGGACATTGCAGAAAACTAATATCAATGGACTGTATGTAATATCCCCTTTCTTCTATTTGATAATTTTGCTTTGTTGTTTAATGGGAATCTTTCTTCAGCTCGTAATTGTCTCCTACGCTTTGGGTCAAATATTCCATTTCTCTTACGGTTTAAAGGTTTAAGGTTTAAGGTTTAAGTTTTAAGGGCAACTCATGAATGGCAGGAGCAGAGGACACTGACAGTGCCTTAAAAACTGACCGTATAGGTAAGACCAGGGAGAGCCAGGCAATGTCTGGCGAGTGGTGATGATTTAGCAGGTAGACATACAGGCTAACCGCCCCCCCCCCTCCTTAGCTCACAAGTATGGTGAGGTTGCAGACACTACAAGAAACTATCGAGTTTGAGCGTGACTCGAACCCCAGTCCAGCAGAACGACAATAACCTTAATTATTATTATTATTATTATTATTATTGTTATTATTATTATTATTATTATTACTAGCCAAACCACAACCCTAGTTGGAAAAGCAAGATGCTTTAAGCCCAATGGCTCCAATAGGGAAAAATAGCCCAGTGAGGAAAGGAAATAAGGAAATAAATAAATGATGAGAATAAATTAACAATAAATCATTCTAAAATCAGTAACAACGTCTAAACAGATATGTCATATATAAACTATTAACAACTTCAAAAACAGATATGTCATATATAAACTATAAAAAGACTCATGTCAGCCTGGTCAACATAAAAACATTTGCTCCTACTTTGAACTTTTGAAGTTCTACTGATTCAACTACCCGATTAGGAAGATCATTCCACAACTTGGTAACAGCTGGAATAAAACTTCTAGAATACTGTGTAGTATTGAGCCTCATGATGGAGAAGGCCTGGCTATTAGAATTAACTGCCTGCCTATTATTAAGAACAGGATAGAATTGTCCAGGGAGAACTGAATGTAAAGGATGGTCAGAGTTATGAAAAATCTTATGCAACATGCATAATGAACTAATTGAACGACGGTGCCAGAGATTAATATCTAGATCAGGAATAAGAAATTTAATAGACCGTAAGTTTCTGTCCAACAAATTAAGATGAGAATCAGCAGCTGAACACCAGACAGGAGAACAATACTCAAAACAAGGTAGAATGAAAAAATTAAAAAACTTCTTCAGAATAGATTGTATCTTTAAGAAGTATTATTATTATTACTAGCCAAGCTACAACCATAGTTGGAAAAGCAAGATGCTATAGGCCCAAGGTCTCCAACAGGGAAAAATAGCCCAGTGAGGATATGAAATAAGGAAATAAATAAATGATGAGAATATATAAACAATAAATCATTCTAAATATAGTAAC
Organism: Palaemon carinicauda; assembly: GCF_036898095.1. Classification (NCBI taxonomy): domain Eukaryota; kingdom Metazoa; phylum Arthropoda; class Malacostraca; order Decapoda; family Palaemonidae; genus Palaemon; species Palaemon carinicauda. The sequence continues at coordinate 24,179,419 of NC_090766.1, forward strand.
AACGTCAAAACAGATATGTCCTATATAAACTATAAAAAGACTTATGTTAGTCTGTTCAACATAAAAACATTTGCTGCAACTTTGAACTTTTGAAGTTCAAATACAAGTTTAACGACGAAGATAATCCGAGTACATTTAAATTATGTCACATCATCAGACGTCAACAATAGTAAAAAAAAAATGTCTAGATAAAAAAAAAATCAAATACATAGTATTTTAATATCCTTCGATTTTCCTGCCACTAATGACTGATTAATTAATCGATTGATATCCTAAACTAGCATTTTGATAGAGAAAGATTATCTTCCCAATCAGGCAGTTGAATCGGTGGAACTTCATAACTTGAAACTTGTAGAAAATGAGTCTCCTTTTATAGTTTATTTGGGAAGAATCTATTTCAGTGGTGTTAATCTTTTTATAATATGTCATTTCAATATTCATTACTTCTCTTGTAGTTTATTTATTTCCTTATATCCTTTCCTCGCTGGGCTACTTTGTCCTCGTTGGAGTCCTTGGGCTTATAGCATCCTGCTTTTTCAACTAGGGTTAGATCTTAGCTATCAATAATAATAATAATAATAATAATAATAATAATAATAATAATAATCAACCGGAAGCTTTGAATTTTTTTTAAACATCTACGGAAATTCCTAATGGTCTTTTCTCCACTGATTTTTTTTTTCAAACATTTCCCAAAATTCAAAATGGTCTTTTCTCCTCTGAACATATTTTTTTTTTATTTAATTAATTGTCAAAATTCTTCTCTGAAATTTTTAGATATGTGCCGAAATCCAAAATGGTCTTTTCTTCTCTGAAATTTTTTTTTTTAGACATTTGCCGAAATTTGAAATAATTCTTTTCTACTCTGAACTTTTTTTTTAGACATTTTCCGAAATTTAAAATGGTCTTTTCTACTCTGAACTTTTTTTTTTAGACATTTGCCGAAATTTAAAATAATTCTTTTCTACTCTGAACTTTTTTTTTTTTAGACATTTGCCGAAATCTAAAATGGTCTTTTCTACTCAGAACTTTTTTTTTTTTTTTTTAAGACATTTGCCGAAATTTAAAATGATCTTTTCTCTGAACTTTTCTTTTAAATATTTGCCGAAATTCAAAATGGTATTTTTTCTTCTGAACTTATTATTTTTCAATTAATTGCCTAAATTCAAAATGGTCTTGTCTCCTCTGAACTTTTTATTTTTTTCAATTAATTGCCGAAATCTAAAATGGTCTTTTTTCTGATTTTTTTTTTCTTTAAGCATTGGCTGAAATTCAAAATGGTCTCTTCTCCACTGAACTCCTTTTTATTTTAGATAAATGCCGAAATTAAAAATGGTCTTTTCTCCTCTGAAACTTTTGAATATTAGCCGAAATTAAAAATGGTCTTTTACTCCTCTAAAACTTTTAAATATTAGCCGAAATTAAAAATGGTCTTTTCTCCTCTTAAACTTTTGAATATTAGTCGAAATTAAAAATGGTCTTTTACTCCTCTGAAACTTTTAAATATTAGCCGAAATTAAAAATGGTCTTTTCTCCTCTTAAACTTTTGAATATTAGCCGAAATTAAAAATGGTCTTTTACTCCTCTGAAACTTTTAAATATTAGCCGAAATTAAAAATGGTCTTTTCTCCTCTTAAACTTTTGAATATTAGCCGAAATTAAAAATGGTCTTTACTCCTCTGAAACTTGAATATTAGCCGAAATTCAAAATGGTCTTTTCTCCTCTGAAACTTTTAAATATTAGCCGAAATTCAAAATGGTCTTTTCTCCTCTTAAACTTTTGAATATTAGCCGAAATTAAAAATGGTCTTTACTCCTCTGAAACTTGAATATTAGCCGAAATTCAAAATGGTCTTTTCTCCTCTGAAACTTTTAAATATTAGCAGAAATTCAAAATGGTCTTTTCTCCTCTTAAACTTTTGAATATTAGCCGAAATTAAAAATGGTCTTTTACTCCTCTGAAACTTTTAAATATTAGCCGAAATTCAAAATGGTCTTTTCTCCTCTTAAACTTTTGAATATTAGCCGAAATTAAAAATGGTCTTTTACTCCTCTGAAACTTTTAAATATTAGCCAAATTTCAAAATGATATCTTTTCTCCACTGAACTTCTTAATTTTTAAAATATTTGCCGAAATTCAAAATGGTCTTCTTTGTGTGGCGGCTCCATTCATACATGATACGAACCTAATTTTATCAGAACCTTCCTGTTTCTGATCTGAGTCGAGACCTCTTGTGTTCTTCCTCAGCATCTTTCTACAACATCTCTGTGCTTTTTCCTTCCGTACTAATCCTCCGGGGTAGAATTTCATTCTACCTTTTGCTGAATTTCTTGGAATCTTTATTTTGAAAGATGGGAGTGGCTAGAGATCTGGAAACCTCATTTGATTATGATAAGAAATAATAGTAGAAGCAGTAGTAGTAAAATCTCATGTATTCTTACCTACAGTGATGTTACGAAGAGGCCTTGGTAATAATAATAATAATAATAATAATAATAATAATAATAATAATAATAATAATATCTGTGGTTATCGCTATGACTATTAATATATATATATATATATATATATATATATATATATATATATATATATGTATATATATATACATATATATATATATATATATATATATATATATATATATATATATGTATATATATATACATATATATATATATATATATATATATATATATATATATATACATATATATATACATATGTATACATATATATATATATATATATATATATATATACACATATATATATATATATATATATATATATATATATATATATATATATATATTACTAATAAATTACCAATATGAGCATAAATTTATACATAATTAATAAGTCAAGAATTCTAATTTCTATATAATCGCCAAGCTCAGAGCCCAAATTTCTGCATAATCACTGGGTTCGGAACTGCATCTTTCCTTCTATTACTGGTTATGGAATTTTCATCAATTTTCTATATTCTCTGTATATTTGGAATAAAGGCAACGTTTTTCACATTCCAATCTGATTCAATCAACATTCCTATTCTCAATAAAGAAAAAAAAAGGAATAAAAAAATCCGTTTCACATACTTTGGATCTTTTCTATTTAATTTTGATTCTTATTTGTTCCTGATCAAGACTAAAAAAGAAAAAAAAAACATTGCATGAGATTGGTAGAAAATTAGTTGATAATTAAAAACAATAGATTTGTGAAAGATTAGGTGATAATAAAAAAGATTAATAAATTATTAAAAGATTAGGTGATAATAAAAAAGCATTAATAAATTATTAAAAGATTATGTGATGATATGAAAGATTAATACATTTTTTGAAGATTAGGTGATAATAAAAAAAGGTTAATACATTTTTAAAAGATTAGTTGACATTAAAAAAATCAAGAAATTTTTAAAAGATTAGTTAACTATAAAAAATCAAGAAATTTGTAAGAGATTACTTAATTATAAAAGAATCAAGAAATTTGTAAAAGATTAGTTAATTATAAAAAATCAAGAAATTTGTAAAAGATTAGTTGACTAAAAACCTTAATCAATCAAAGAGCTATCTATGAACGTGTGCTTCTAAGAGTAAAAGAACACCCCCACCCCCCTTGAGTAATATTAAACCAATATTGTGTATCGCCAAAATCTCTCGGTTTGTTTGTGCTAAGAATTCGATCCCGGTATTGATGTGGTGGTCATTGAGCTGATGTGGACGTCATCTTACCTGTGGTTATTCCAGGTTTTTTTTTTTTTTTTTTTTTTTTTTTTGAGAAACGTAATGCGAAACTGGAGGTCCTGGTCTGTTGTGCTTTCTGCTTCCGATCATACACTGTTAAAAATGTGTATTAAAAAAACAGTAAATGCCTGGCAATATTTATTCCATGATTTTTACCGTTTTAAAAACGGATATATGGACGTAAAGGAGTGATATTACGGTCACCAACCCGTAAAAGATGATAACAAGGTAAGGTAAACTTACGGTCGCCTGTATTTTACTGAAATACGGCTGAGACGGGAAGGTGGAGTAGAACTCCAAGGGAGTTGCGAGTGTGTAATTGTGATTAACAGACAGTACAGAATGAAGTGCATGTCCTAACTGAATGTACAATGTCACGATCGAGGAGGCAGAAATTTAGTAATCTTAATTATACGAACATAGACGCACTGTTTGGAGAAGAAAACCACGTAATTGACCTGTGCCAGTATATATTTGAAGTATTAAAGATTTATAATTAAATATTTGTATTGTTTTGGTATTAATGTATGAGGGGTTTGTTGTGATGGTTGATTAATAGACTTATATTTCTTTACGGAAGAAAATATTCTAATTTATCTGGACAAAATATTTTATAATGTATTGGGGAAGATGTATATTTGTTACAGAATAAAACCCACTGTTTTGTGTAAACCAAATATAAATATTGTACTACAGTGTACATAAAGTTTTGTCAATAAAGAATAAATAAATATCTACGAAGAATTTACAAGTAAAATTATGCTGTTTTACCAGTGTACATCTGATTTGACTGATGGTTGTTCGTTTTTTCCAATAGTTACAGATGATTTCAAATGATTGGTACCAAGATATGTTTACTGTACGTTCTAGACTAGAACCTACAGTAGACATATCTTGGGGCCGCATATTTGAAATTTCTAGATGCTGCGGCTGCAAGACTATACAATAAGCTCACACTAAGCTTCCTCTTGGTTAGTCCAGTGGCAACGTGTTCGCCTAGCATTCGGATAGCAGTAGATCGATCCCAGCCAGAGACCATGAGTTTAAGCTGTTTACTATGGAGGCTACTGCTGCAGTTGGGCACCACAGGTGGGGGGTTTGGGCTTGCCCGGCTGACGTTCTGGTGAGCATATATTCTGATGAAACTGGAACTGAAACCAAACACCTTTACCATAGCCCTTTAGACATCCGAAAGACTGGAGATAATTTAGGCTTTCAAGAGGAAACTGGAGACTTTCTTGGTTTCTAAGTACTTCGATAATGCGGATTTGACAATAAACGAGCAATATGCGGTGTGAAATTCTGAATGCCATGGGATGTATAAGATGAAATGAATTATGAAATGTTCTGTAGAAAGTAGGGTTCCCCTGTTCGTAATACTAGGCAAGCAGTTAATTCTAATAGCCAGGCCTTCTCCATCCTGAGGCTCAATACTACGCAGTACTCTAGAAGTTTTATTCCAGCTGTTACCAAGTTGTGGAATGATCTTCCTAATCGGGTAGTTGAATCAGTAGAACTTCAAAAGTTCAAAGTTGGAGCAAATGCTTTTTTGTTGACCAGGCTGACATGAGTCTTTTGATAGTTTATATATGACATATTTGTTTTTGACGTTGTTAATAGTTTATATAGGACATATCTGTTTTGACGTTGTTGCCTTTTTTTAGAATGATTTATTGTTAATTTGTTCTCCATTTATTTATTTCCTTATTTCATTTACTCACTGGGCTATTTTTCCCTATTGGGGCCACTGGGTTTATAGCATCATGCTTTTCCAACTAGGGATGTAGCTTGGATAGTAATAATAATAATAATAATAATAATAATAATAATAATGATAATAATAACAATAATAATAATAATAATAATAATAATAATAATAATAATAATAATAATAATAATAATAATAATAGGGCCAGAAAAGCAACAGGTAGAGGATGCAAGAGTCACCAGCATCCACGCTTGAATAGTTGACACTAGCGAAGACAGGCAGACTGACAGAGGAAGCGAGATGGGTGGGGGAGAGCAAATATTTGTCTGTAAAATGTCATGGTATTAATTAAGCTCATAGGCGTACGAGATAGGGGCTGCTGCAGCTCCCCCCGCCCCGCAAAGATTTGGGCAGACTCAAATATTTCAGGCAGAGAACCCAGTGCAGTATGAGCCAGGTTCTATTTAACTGTGTCAGATGTGGAATACTGACCCAGTCCTTGAGTGCTTTATGCACACACACACTATATATATATATATATATATATATATATATATATATATATATATATATAGATAGATAGATAGATAGATATGTGTGTGTGTGTGTTTTGTGCGTATATGCATGTATGTATGTATGTGTGTGTTTATATAATTGCTTAGATTTACAGGCATAATTTATTTTGGGTGGAGAGAACTCAGCTACCACCCCCCCCCCCCACCCCAGATGAGAAGGGTCCCGTACGCTTCATTCATCTTTTTCGTGTCATCAATTATTGTTATTTGCCGGGATTAAACTTAGTGTGCTCACGCTATGCATACCACAATCGACTATAGTGCATAAAAAGTAGATAGATTTTCACCTTCTTTAATATTCACATATATTGACACTTTACTTTGAGTCATGTAGCAGAGGTTAATTTTCCTGTGTCTCATTGTTTTATTGCATTTTGCATCATGCTTTTGTGATGTCTATCACAGGTTTCAAATGTTACCTTTGGCATATATTGTTATTATTATGATCATTATTATTTTGAATACTATTATTATTATTATTATTATTATTATTATTATTATTATTATTATTATTATCATTATAATTATTATTATAATTATTATTATTACTACTACTATTATCATTATTATTATTATTATTATTATTATTATTATTATTATTATTATTATTACCTAAGCTAAAGCCCTAGATGGAGAAGCAGGATTCTATAAGTCCAAGGGTTCTAACAGGGAAAAATAGTCCAGTGAGGAAAGGAAACAAGGAAATAAGTAAACTAGAAGAGAAATAATGAACAATTAAAATAAAATATTTTTTGAACAGGTACAACTTTAAATTAGATCTTTCATATATAAACTATAAACACTTAACAAAATACAAGAGAAAAAGAAATGAGATACAATAGTGTGCCGGAGTGTACCCTCAAGCAAGAGATATATGTCAACATTTCATTTTGATGAAATATCTCTTCCTAACATACTGGCACCTATTACAAGAGATCATATTTGCCATATCTATTGTACAACTCATTGGCTTCAATCTTGACAGCGTGGAACTTGAAAAGTTCAAACTTGTCACAACTGTTATCTTTTGAAAAGCTCAATTTTATTAACATTTGCTACTAAAATGAAAACGGAAAAAATCCCCGTTTTCTTTCCTATCATTAAACTTATGCCTTTCATAATGTAATGGGACAATCTATCAGTTAATCAAAATAACTAATGGCTTGGGCAAGCCAATATCGTCTTTGTCTTCAGTCTCTTGATATGCCTCGTTTATAGTTTGCATATGAATTATCCATCAACGTCCTTACTAATCATAATTCATTTCATAATTTTGAATTATCTCTCTGAGTGTATTCGTTACTTCTCTATTTCTTTCCCGCACCGGCTGCTTTCCCCGTTGGAGCCCTTTGGGTTTGGCGCTTTCTGCTTTCCCAATTATGGTAGTGG
>NC_090766.1:24194334-24198114 GCF_036898095.1 Palaemon carinicauda
TTCCTCCAAAGGGGATTGTACTGGCCACCTTATCACTAACGTAAAATTGTCTTCCTACTAAAGCAAATTTTGATCTGTATGGGCATAAGTAAGGTTAAGTTTCTGTTGGTTTGTATGGTTCCTTAAGGATAGGGTTGAAGCTTGCGAGAAGGGATGAGTCACTGAATATGCGAATCAAATAAGGTTACGTGATATCACTTGAATTTTATATGGGAGTCAAGGTTGGAATGTATGAATGAATTATAGGCTCAGATTGCCTTTATGAAAGGGAAGGGGATGTTGAATGCGAATAAATGCTATGTGGTGTAATAAGAATTGAAGTGGAATAAAAAGCGATTGACAGATTATGGAGGTGAGGTAGGCCTATTGAATGAAAGTGCGTTCTGCAATGGTTTTTGTTGCTGAAATTGTAAATAATAGAATAAGATACCATAACTTGGTGTAAGGATTGCGCACCGCTGTGATCAGTAAAGCCTTACTAATCAGGGCCACCTATACTAGTTTGGTTTGCTGTTAGGGATCAGACGAAAGCCCCCCCCCCCCCCCCCCGATCACCAATCCGTGCTGTCCACGTGGTGATGAAAAACGGTCAAACTCCAGCCATGAATTGAAATATCTGAGGTTTTTGTCCTGTATTTGTTACTAGAAACGGCTGTATTTGTTGTTGTGTGTAGTGTATTCTATGTATATTTAATTATATCATCAGGCGTGTGTGTAGTGTAATAGGTGTCACGTATAGATGCTACGTTTGTAGTTTCCATAAATGGGCTTTTCATTTTTTAGGAACTAGACAAAAAGATAATTGTAAAGAAAATTGTTGGTGTATACAGCATGCTTATTTGCAGAAGGTGGTTTTGTGATTTTTTTTATACTTACAAACCATTAAGGAATTATTTAATTTAAGAAATTGGATGCTGAAACACTACTGCGTGATTAGCAGTACGATGTCAGGTGACTCAGACTCTGTACTGAAGCTGTTGTCACAAGAACGAAGGTAGGATGTCTCAAGGGGTTCTACTAGCGTGCTAGGCCCACATTCGGCATTAGGCCTAGTCTTAGACTGACACGGGAAGCGAATGTTTTTCTCTAACGACTTTGGATGTACTTATGACATCTTCGAGGGATAATTTTATCTGACCCTTTGACCGCCACAATATGTTATTTTTGGCAATTATATTCTCCTTTTGGGGCCACTGTTACGGAGGCCTAACAGACGGGAAGGAATACACCACGGCTCTGAGGATGAAAAGATGCCTTTAGGATAACGCAAGACTTACAGAAAGAGTCCTATTCCGTAGGTCTTGGGATGGCGTCTTTAGATCTGTATTCCTTATTTGTATGTAAATTGTTCTTTTTAAAATTCTCCAGTTTTCCATATTCCTTTGGTGTCTGCGATTCATTTCATATTACTAGGCCACTTGGCGATTGGTACTGTGATAACATTAGTGAGATGGTTATTTTGTAATGATGCTTTTTCCCATGTATCCAGCAAGATCTCGGCATCGGAAAGCATATTAATACAAACTAACAACAAGACTCCCAATCCCTTATTTGATGTAGCTCCGTCAGTGCCTCTCACGGGGTGCACTGTAGGTAAGGGTCTTAGCTATTTCTCTCGACACCTAGCTGCACTTGCTGATATGTATCGTTCTACTTTACCTCCATTCATACTTACTTTCTCCCATGTAATAATTACCTAGATATGCTTGGGCTCTGAATGGCCTTACATGTCTAAATATTGTCCTGCGCTTTATTAAATTAATAAAAGCCAATGAAAGGTCTGCCTTTATTTACCCAGGTCTTATGGAAAGGAATTAGTTTTTCCCTCCACAACATCCTGTTAATGGCTGGGGAAAGCCTTATTGCTGTCGGTTGTAGGCGTAGCTAACAATTCTCTTGGGTCATTTTCAAAGCACACCTGGCTTGACCGCTTTAATCTATGGGCGAGCCAAGAAAGGGAAAGAAAAGATCAGCTAATAAGTCATTCACCCGGATTTGAACGGTCTAAGAATATAATCCTTTAATTTGATACTCTCTTTATATTGTTTCCTTCACTATTTTGGTTTTCAACCACGTGGTGACAACAAAGTTGAAACTCTTAGTCATAACAAAGAGCAAAATTGTTATAAAAGGTTATAACAACACTAGCAGAAATAATCTTAATTTTGATATCAAATAATTTTATTTCTCGATTCTTATTGATTATTAGAAGACAGGATTCTTTACAAAGGATTTATTAACAAGTTTAATATAGTAGATTTACATTGATGATTGTATTGTTATATAATTTATTTAATTAAGTGAGAAAGATTTTGTACAACAAAGGTTTAGTTATCAAATGTGGTCATGGCGACTGTTCGTCAGATGAAGGTAGTTCTATCACAGAAGATTCAATGAATTCGTTAAGACAGACTCATTTTTTATGTCTTCCTTTATAATGTTATGATTATGCTCAATAGCCTTGACCCTATTTTCCTTGGATATGTTAGTTGCATCTGTGATGCTTTTGATTGCTTGGTCTATTACAAATTTATCAGTTTCATTATCCTTTTCATATTTAGAATGAAAAATCCGATACACATTATATGCCGTTTTTTCTTCCGGGCGAAGAACACGACGCGGGAAACTCGATGGTGTTTACTGAAGGCTATTGTGCGAGACAAAGAATGCCGAAGTTAATCCTCAATCATTTAATAGGGTTTGACCAAATGTTTTAGTGAACTGGCCCAGTGAAGATGTGGCAACGTGTATGCCATATCTTCTTTAGTTTGTCATTTTCCTGCCCTTCCCTTAGTGAAGCGAAGGCATCGGGATTAAGGAGAATCGGCAACGCCGCAAATGAGCTTGAAGTTCGCAAGTAAAATGGTTCTACTATAAATTCTCGTGTTCCTGTCTTCCCTGTAGTCAAGTTTTCCACACCAACTTTAATCTTTTAATGTTTGGTCGAAGTTTATAACTTGAAGGATGCTCCTCTCCTCCAATTCCATGTCCTTTACCTTCCTTGGAGTAAAGTAGATTAAACAGGATTCACACAAATCGTCTAATTCTTGACTCGGCCTTGTCAACTATTGGTCTTCTTTAATTGGTACTTAAGACAGACATGTCTATTGTTGTTATTTTTCATATGCTGATTCACGACGTTCAACTTATTTGCTTTACGACTTTCAGCTTCCAATGATATGTTGTAAGGAATCATTTCCATTTAGTTCAGAGATATGTTCATTGAACTGTAACGGTTTTGTAGTGATTATCCGATTTAGCAAAAGCATTGTTAAAATTTGAAAAAGAAATGTGGATAAAAACGTTTATGTTGTGATGTTTTTTTTTTTTTATTCCATGCTCAAATTATTTTATCAGACATCATGGCTAGGATGACTTTGTATTTCTTTGTTACAATCAAACGCAACAATTTTTGCTATTGTAATCGAGTTAGATTGTGCCTCGTGAGAGCGGTTTATGAGGCGGTATCTTTTATTTTGAAAAGTGGAGCATCTCAAGACTATACAGTACATGTACAGAGTACTCAATAGGTTTGAGTCATTTGAGCGAGTGACCCCTATATCGACTGAATTGACAGTTAGGAGAGGTAAATCGCCTTAATTTCGAACTGGCGAGGACAAGCTGGTTTTACATCTTGGAGGGAAACAGTCTGTGTGAAAAATCTGTTCCTTACTTCATTGGTAGATTGTTTATCTAGCTAGGATGCTTCTCATTCATCGTGATTACCCATTATGATTTGTTTGAGGTTTAAATCTGATAAGATATAGAGTTCTATTGGTA
>NC_090766.1:24198614-24201114 GCF_036898095.1 Palaemon carinicauda
AAATCCCAAATACTTCTTAAAATGCTTTAGACCTGACATAATTTAATATTATCATAACTTGGTAAGCTACAACCCTAGATTAAATACTTCTTAAAATGCTTTAGACCTGACATAATTTAATATTATCATAACTTGGGTAAGCTACAACCCTAGATGGAAACACAGGATGCTATTGGCCCAAGGTCTCCTGCAAGGAAATATAGCCGAGGGAGGAAAGTAAATACTGAAATAAACAAAGTACAAGAGAAGTAATGAACGATTAAAAAAAAAAATTAAAGAACAGCCAGCCACAACATTAAAATATATCTTTCATATAACAGTAACAACATTAAAATATATCTTTTATATAACCATAACATTAAAATAGATCTTTTATATAACAATAACATTAAAATAGATCTTTCATATAACAGTAACAACATTAAAATAGATATTTTATATAACAATATTATTAAAATAGATCTTTCATATAACAGTAACAACATTAAAATAGATCTTTTATATAACAATAACATTAAAATAGATCTTTCATATAACAGTAACAACATTAAAATATATCTTTTATATAACAATAACATTAAAATAGATCTTTCATATAAAAACAACATTAAAATAGATCTTTTATATAACAATAACATTAAAATAGATCTTTCATATAAAAACAACATTAAAATATATCTTTTATATAACAATAACATTAAAATAGATCTTTCGTATAAAAACAACATTAAAATAGATCTTTTATATAACAATAACATTAAAATAGATCTTTCATATAACAGTAACAACATTAAAATATATCTTTTATATAACAATAACATTAAAATAGATCTTTCGTATAAAAACAACATTAAAATAGATTCTTTTATATAACCATAACAATAAAATAGATCTTTCGTATAAAAACAACATTAAAATATATCTTTTATATAACAATAACATTAAAATAGATCTTTCGTATAAAAACAACATTAAAATAGATCTTTTATATAACCATAACATTAAAATAGATCTTTTATATAACAATAACATTAAAATAGATCTTTCATATAACAGTAACAACATTAAAATATATCTTTTATATAACAATAACATTAAAATAGATCTTTCGTATAAAAACAACATTAAAATAGATCTTTTATATAACCATAACATTAAAATAGATCTTTCATATAACAGTAACAACATTAAAATATATCTTTTATATAACAATAACATTAAAATAGATCTTTCATATAAAAACAACATTAAAATAGATCTTTTATATAACAATAACATTAAAATAGATCTTTCGTATAAAAACAACATTAAAATAGATCTTTTATATAACAATAACATTAAAATAGATCTTTCATATAAAACAACATTAAAATAGATCTTTTATATAACCATAACATTAAAATAGATCTTTTATATAACAGTAACAACATTAAAATATATCTTTTATATAACAATAACATTAAAATAGATCTTTCATATAAAAACAACATTAAAATAGATCTTTTATATAACAATAACATTAAAATAGATCTTTCATATAACAGTAACAACATTAAAATATATCTTTTATATAACAATAACATTAAAATAGATCTTTCGTATAAAAACAACATTAAAATAGATCTTTTATATAACCATAACAATAAAATAGATCTTTCGTATAAAAACAACATTAAAATATATCTTTTATATAACAATAACATTAAAATAGATCTTTCGTATAAAAACAACATTAAAATAGATCTTTTATATAACCATAACATTAAAATAGATCTTTTATATAACAATAACATTAAAATAGATCTTTCATATAACAGTAACAACATTAAAATATATCTTTTATATAACAATAACATTAAAATAGATCTTTCGTATAAAAACAACATTAAAATAGATCTTTTATATAACCATAACATTAAAATAGATCTTTCATATAACAGTAACAACATTAAAATATATCTTTTATATAACAATAACATTAAAATAGATCTTTCATATAAAAACAACATTAAAATAGATCTTTTATATAACAATAACATTAAAATAGATCTTTCGTATAAAAACAACATTAAAATAGATCTTTTATATAACAATAACATTAAAATAGATCTTTCATATAAAAACAACATTAAAATAGATCTTTTATATAACCATAACATTAAAATAGATCTTTCATATAACAGTAACAACATTAAAATATATCTTTTATATAACAATAAAATTAAAATATATCTTTCATATAAAAACAACATTAAAATAGATCTTTTATATAACCATAACATTAAAATAGATCTTTCATATAACAGTAACAACATTAAAATATATCTTTTATATAACAATAACATTAAAATAGATCTTTCATATAAAAACAACATTAAAATAGATCTTTTATATAACAATAACATTAAAATAGATCTTTCATATAAAAACAACATTAAAATAGATCTTTTATATAACAATAACATTAAAATAGATCTTTCATATAAAAACAACATTAAAA
>NC_090766.1:24208614-24221114 GCF_036898095.1 Palaemon carinicauda
AATGTTCCATATAAAAATGTAATAAGGAATTCAAATACATCGGTGTGATTATATTTTTCGATAACTATTTCCGAAAACGATTGCATTTCCTATAAGAATAAGAGATAAGACCTCTCTATCTCTTCCCTATATATATATATATATATATATATATATGTATATCATTAATCCTCACACTTCTTTGACTGATATCGGTAATTTCCCTCCTCCTCACATTCGAACCATCTTAACGATGTCTTGGTTGTTTAAATGTCAGGCCACCTTTCAGGGCAAGAATGGCATGATGTATCCAAGTCAGGTCTGGCGAGGCGATACCGGTTTAGTTGCTGGTTGTACTTAGGACAGACAACACTTTAACATAAAGTTTATGATGGTGAAAATTTTCTCCACCATAACCTTTATATTAAAGTGTAGTTCCTTAAGTCAATGTAGTCCTTAAGAAGGGTCGCGAAGTGATCCGAAACACAAGCTGATACCAGACAATAAATGGAACAAAGTAAATGTATTTCTGCCGTTATCCTGAAAACTATCTGCAGGACGATCTGTCCGAGGAGAAGCTGTCTTCGATTTTGGACGCCGATGAGACTTTTTGTATTCATTATATATATATATATATATATATACTGCACACACACACACACACATATATATATATATACTGTATATATACATATATATATATATATATAGTCTTTTTTCTAAAAAAGAAAGGATTTAATCAGATGGTCCTAACAGTATCAACTTAAGCATCAGAAATTTGGAGCCTTACTAGAGGCCTCACAACATAAGCTGATTATAATTTAAAAGAGCTATGGAAAGAATAATGATGATAATAACAATAAGAGACATAAATAGAGCAACATGGATACGAGAGCACACTAAAGTAGAAGATATTCTAACATGTAAGAAAAAGGAATGGACATGGGCTGGACATATAATGGAAACGTCAGACAATTGCTGGACATTAAGAATTGTAGAATGCGTCCCTAGAGATTGCAAAAGAAGCAGGGGAAGGAAGAGAAGACGAACTTATAAAGTGGCATGTCTGGGGTCTTTGTTCTATAGTGGACCAGTCACAGCTGATAACACACAAATGTACATATATATATATATATATATATATATATATATATATATATATATATATATATATATATATATATATATATATATATGTGAGTGTGTGTGTGTGTGTAATATAATAAACCATTGGTAGAATACATATACATATACAGAGTAACAGCCATCGCCTTCGAAAAAAATCTAGAAAGTAATAATTCCATTGGAAAAATCATGTGAATATTACATCATTATTGATTATCCAAAATGAATTCTTCAGAAAGTACTCGTGAAATGCTTTTTTTCCCCGAGACGTATTTTCTGTGTTTCGAACGGCTGATATCGATTCGTACCGAAAATGGGTTGTTTTAAATCTCAAACCTGAAAAAATAAGTGGAAGCCTTCGGTTATTTCAATGCGGTTTGCTGAAAACGTAAATTACCCTTCGCCCGAGTTCGATCGCCCAGCGCGCTTCAGGCATTTCTTAATAATGAATAATGAGGTAAAAAAATTCCCTAATACGAGAAATGAGGCACCTCAAAATAGAGATAAAATACCCCTTAATGCTAGAAATAAGGCACCTCAAAATAGAGGTTAAAAACCTTAATGCTAGAAATAAGGCACCTAAAATAGAGGTAAAAGAGCCTCTAATTCTACAAGTAATGGACCTCAAAATCGAGGTCAAAAAAACCTAATGCTATATATAAGGCTCCTAAAAATAGAGGTCAAAGAGCCTTTAATGCTATAAATAAGGCACCTAAAAATAGAAGTAAAAGAGCCTCTAATGCTAGAAGTAATGCACCTCAAAATCGAGCTCAAAAAGCCTTTAATGCTATAAGGCACCTAAAAAGAGAGGTCAAAGAGCCTCTAATGCTAAAAGTAATGCACCTCAAAATCGAGGTCAAAAAGCCCCTAAGGCTATATATAAGGCCCCTACAAATTGAGGTAAAAAAGCCCCTAATGCTATATATAAGGCTCCTAAAAGAAGAGGTCAAAAAGCCCCTAATGTAATAAATAAGGCACCTAAAAATACAAGTCAAAGAGCCTCTAATGCTAGAAGTAATGCACCTCAAAATCGAGGTCACAAAGCCCTTAATGCTATAAATAAGGCACCTAAAAAGAGACGTCAAAGAGCCTCTAATGCTAGAAGTAATGCACCTCAAAATCGAGGTCACAAAGCCCTTAATGCTATAAATAAGGCACCCAAAAAGAGACGTCAACGAGCCTCTAATGCTAGAAGTAATGCACCTCAAATTCGAGGTAAAAAAAGTCCCTAATGCTATAAATAAGGCACCAAAAAAGAGACGTCAAAGAGCCTCTAATGCTACAAGTAATGGACCTCAAAATCGAGGTCAAAAAACCCCTAATGCACTATATAAGGCTACTACAAAGTGGTCAAAACGCCCCTAATGCTAGAGGTAATGCACCTCAAAATAGAGGTAAAAAAGCCCCTAATGCTATAAATAAGGCACCAAAAAAGAGACGTCAAAGAGCCTCTAATGCTACAAGTAATGGACCTAAAAATCGAGGTCAAAAAACCCCTAATGCACTATATAAGGCTACTACAAAGTGGTCAAAACGCCCCTAATGCTAGAGGTAATGCACCTCAAAATAGAGGTAAAAAAGTCCCTAATGCTATAAATAAGGCACCAAAAAAGAGACGTCAAAGAGCCTCTAATGCTACAAGTAATGGACCTCAAAATCGAGGTCAAAAAACCCCTAATGCACTATATAAGGCTACTACAAAGTGGTCAAAACGCCCCTAATGCTAGAGGTAATGCACCTCAAAATAGAGGTAAAAAAGTCCCTAATGCTATAAATAAGGCACCAAAAAAGAGACGTCAAAGAGCCTCTAATGCTACAAGTAATGGACCTAAAAATCGAGGTCAAAAAACCCCTAATGCACTATATAAGGCTACTACAAAGTGGTCAAAACGCCCCTAATGCTAGAGGTAATGCACCTCAAAATAGAGGTAAAAAAGCCCCTAATGCTATAAATAAGGCACCAAAAAAGAGACGTCAAAGAGCCTCTAATGCTACAAGTAATGGACCTAAAAATCGAGGTCAAAAAACCCCTAATGCACTATATAAGGCTACTACAAAGTGGTCAAAACGCCCCTAATGCTAGAGGTAATGCACCTCAAAATAGAGGTAAAAAAGTCCCTAATGCTATAAATAAGGCACCAAAAAAGAGACGTCAAAGAGCCTCTAATGCTACAAGTAATGGACCTCAAAATCGAGGTCAAAAAACCCCTAATGCACTATATAAGGCTACTACAAAGTGGTCAAAACGCCCCTAATGCTAGAGGTAATGCACCTCAAAATAGAGGTAAAAAAGTCCCTAATGCTATAAATAAGGCACCAAAAAAGAGACGTCAAAGAGCCTCTAATGCTACAAGTAATGGACCTCAAAATCGAGGTCAAAAAACCCCTAATGCACTATATAAGGCTACTACAAAGTGGTCAAAACGCCCCTAATGCTAGAGGTAATGCACCTCAAAATAGAGGTAAAAAAGCCCCTAATGCTATAAATAAGGCAGTTAAAATGGAGGTCAAAGAGCCTCTAATGTTAGAAGTAATGTTCCTAAAAATCGAGGTCATAAAGCCCCTAATGCTATATATAAGGCTCCTAAAAATAGAGGAAAAAAGCCCCCAATTCTATAAATAAGGCCCCTAAAAATAGAGGTCAAAGAGCCTCTAATGCTAGAAGTAATGCACCTCAAAATCGAGGTAAAAATCCCCAAATGCTAGAGATAAGACACCTCAAAATGGAGGTCAAAAAGCCCCAAATGTTAGAGATAAGACACCTTAAAATAGAGGTAAAAAGTCAGCTAATGCTAGAGATAAAGCACCTCAAAATAGTGGTAAAAAAAATCCTAATGATAGAGATAAGGCACCTCAAAATAGAGGTAAAAAAAGACACTAATGCTAGAGATAAGGCACCTTGAAATTTTATTCTGATAATATTCACTGGCCATATTGGTTTTGACTATTTTTCATGGCTGGATGCCTCCCCCCCTCCCCCCGTGGCTGGGTTTCTTTGCAATAAAATTTCAAGGTGCCTTATCCCTAGCATTAGTCTTTTTTTTTTTTTTTTTTTTGGCCTCTATTTTGAAGTGACTTATCTCTAGCATTTGGGGATTTTTTATTACCTCTATTTTGAGGTGCCTTATCTCTAGCATTAGCTGACTTTTTACCTCTATTTTGAGGTGTCTTATCTCTAGCATTAGGAGCCTTTTTTACCTCCATTTTGAGGTGTCTTATCTCTAGCATTAGGGGATTTTTTACCCCGATTTTGAAGTGCATTACTTCTAGCATTAAAGGCTCTTTGACCTCTATTTTTAGGTGCCTTATTTATAGCATTAGGGGCTTTTTTACCTCAACATAAAGGTAAAAAATCCTCTAATGCTAGAGATAAGGCACCACAAAATCAGAGGTCTAAAAGCCCCTAATGCTATAGATTAGGCTCCTAAAAATAGAGGTAAAAAAGGCACCTCAAAATAACAGGTAAAAAAGGCCCTAATGCTAGAGATAAGGCGCCTTAAAATAAAAGGTAAAAAAAAACCCTAATGCTAGAGATAAGGCACCTCAAAATAGGAGGTCAAAATGCCTCTAAAGCTAGAGATAAGGCACTTCGAAATAGAGGTTATAAAGTCCCTGAGAAATACGTAAGAATCACCATAGATATATATGAGAGGGCGGAAGCAAATGTTAAGAGCAGTATTGGCCTAACAGAAAGTTTCCCAGTAAATGTTGGACTACATCAGGGATCTGCATTGAGCCCTTACCTATTTGATCTGGTCGTGGATGTAGTAACACAAGGTATTAGAGATCAGTCTCCTTGGTGTATGCATTTTGCTGATGATGTTATACTGTGTAGCACTAGGCGAGAGGTAGTAGAAGAGAAACTGTAGGAGTGGAGAAGAGAAATGAAAAATAGAGGATTGAAGATCAGCAAGAAAAAGACAGAGTATTTGAGATTGAAAAATGGGGAGAATGGAGAAGTTAGTTTACAAGG
Organism: Palaemon carinicauda; assembly: GCF_036898095.1. NCBI lineage: Eukaryota > Metazoa > Arthropoda > Malacostraca > Decapoda > Palaemonidae > Palaemon > Palaemon carinicauda. Next base: position 24,213,692 of record NC_090766.1, read on the forward strand.
AGAGAAATTGAAAAGAGTTGAAAATTTTAAGTATTTAGGATCAACAGTTGCAAAGGTTGGTGTCTGGGGGCAGAAATAAACTACAGAATACAAGCAGGATGGAAGAATTGAAAAAAAGTGCGTAGAGTACTATGCGACAGGAAAATAGGGGTTAAATTGAAAGGTAAATTACACAGGACAGTTGTGAGACCGGCAATGATGTATGGAGCGCAGACGTGGGCAATAAAGAAGACAGAAGAGAAGAAGATGGATTTGGCAGAGATGAGAATGTTGAGATGGATGTGTGGGGTGACAAGAAGAGATAAGAAACGGAATGAGGTAATTAGGGGTACCACAGGAGTTAGAAAACTATCAGATAAGATCCAAGAAAGTAGACTAAGGTGGTATGGTCATGTCATGAGAAGAGACGAACAGTATATTGGGAGGAGAGTGATGGAAATGGAGGTACAGGGAACGAGAAGAAGAGGGAGACCAAAGCAAAGGTGGATGGACTGTAAGGATGACATTCGATCAAAGGGACTAACCGGTGATGAAGTGTGGGACATAGGTAGATGGAGAACGCTGGCTAGAAACATCGACCCCACATAAAACTGGGAAAAGATGCAAACAAAGAAGAAGGCGGCACCTTGAAAATCAGGTCAAAAAACCTCTAATGCTAGAGATAAGGCACCTGAAAATAGAGGTAAAAAAGTCCCTAGTGCTAAAAATGACACCTCAAAATAAAGGTAAAAAAGCCCTTAATGCTAGAGATAAGGTACCTAAAAATACAGGTAAAAAGCTCCTAATGTTAGGGACAAGGCACTACAAAATCTAGGTCAAAATCCCCCTAATGTTAAAGATAAGGCACCTCGAAATAATGTCAAAAAGCCCCTAATGCTAGAGGCTAGAGATAAGGCCTCTCAAAATTAGGGGTCAAAAAGTCCCTAATGCTAGAGATAAGGCACCTAAAAATAGAGGCCATCTTCTTCTTTGTTTGCATCTTGTCCCACTTTTATGTGGGGTCGATGTTTCCGGCCAGCGTTCTCCATCTACCTCTGTCCCACACTTCATCACCGTTTAATCCCTTTGATCGAAGGCCATAAAGCCCCTAAATCTAAAGTTAAGGCACCTAAAAAAAAAGAGGTAAATAAGATCCTAATGCTAGAGATAAGGCACCTCAAAATAAAGGTAAAAAGAATCCCCTAATGGTAGAGATAAGGCACCTGGCACCTCAAAATCAGAGGTAAAAAAGCCTTTAATGCTCGAGATAAGGCACCTTAAAATAGAGGTCATAAAATCCCTAACGCTAGAGATAAGGCACTTCAAAACAGAGGTCAAAAAGCCCCTAATGCCAAAGATAAGGCGCCTAAGAATAGAGGTACAAAAGCTCCTAATGTTAGAGATAGGGCACCTAAAAATAGAGGTAAGAAACCCCCCTAATGCTAGAGATAAGGCACCTTAAAATAAAAGTAAAAAAGCCCCTAATGCTAGAGGTAAGGCACCTAAAATTAGAGGTTATAAAGCACCTAAATCTAAAGTTAAGGCACCTAAAAATAGAGGTAAAAAAGCTCCTAATGCCAGAGATAAGGCACCTCAACACAAATGTAAAAATCCCCTAATGCTAGAGATAAGGCACCACAAAATCAGAGGTCTAAAAGCTCCTAATGCTATAGATTAGGCTCCTAAAAATAAAGGTAAAAAATTTCCTAAAGCTAGAGATAAGGCCCCTCAAAATAAGAGGTAAAAAGCCCCTAAAGCTAGAGATTGATTGATTGATTGATTTAAAGTTTTCAGGCATCCTGACATTAAAGCTAGAGATAATGCACCTCAAAATAGGGGGTCAAAAAGCCTCTAATGCTAGAGATAAGGCACCTTGAAATAGAGGTCATAAAGCCCCTAATGCTAAAGATAAGGCCCCTCAAAATAGAGGTCAAAGAGCCCCTAATGTTAGAGATAAGGCACCTTGAAATAGAGGTCAAAAACCACCTAATGCTAGAGATAAGGCACCTTGAAATAGAGGTCAAAAAGCCCCTAATGCTAGAGATAAGGCACATCAAAATAAAGGTAAAAAAGCCCCTAATGCTAGAGATAAGGCACCTAAAATTAGAGGCCATAAAGCCCGTAAAGGCACCTAAAAATAAAGGTAAAAAAGGGCCCTAATGCTAGAGATAAGGCACCTCAAAATAAGAGGTAAAAAGTCCCTAAAGCTAGAGATAAGGCACCTCAAAATGGGAGGTCAAAAATTCCCTAATGCTAGAGATAAGGCACCTCTAAATAGAGGTCATAAAGCCCCTAAAGCTAAAGTTAAGGTACCTAAAAATAGAAGTAAAAATGCCCCTAATGCTAGAGATGAGGCACATCAAAATAGAGGTAAAAAAGTCCCTAATGCTAGAGATAAGGCACCTAAAAATAGAGGTCATAAAGCCCGTAAAGCTAAAGTTAAGGCACCTAAAAATTGAGGTAAAATAAGCCCTAATGCTAGAGATGAGGCACATCAAAATAGAGGTAAAAAAGTCCTTAATGCTAGAGATAAGGCACCTACAAATAGAGGCAAAATAAGCCCTAATGCTAGAGATAAGACACCTCAAAATAGAGGTTAAAGAATCTCAACTGCTAGAGGTAAGGCACCTCGAAGAAAAGAGGTCAAAAAGCCCCTGATGCTAGAGGTAAGGAACCTCAAAATGTGGGCCAAAGGGTGCTACAATTAAATACAGCATATACTTCAGGTATTTATTGTGAATGAAATGACCCCGCTTCAGCCAGGTGAGTGGCGAACTAAACAGCCAGCATGCCCACTCCTCACCATGCAGACTCCTGGTGCTTTCATATATAGCCATCCATGTCTAGACTCCGATAAATCGGACACAAATGGGATTGTAACTTGGCAAAAGAAAAGGATATATATATATATATATATATATATATATATATATATATATATATATATATATATATATATATATATGCATATATATAACACTCTTGATTTTAATTAATGTAAATATCAACAACAATGGCATTTAATATCGAATTCTATCTTTGGAAATGAATATCCACTAGCAATTCATTAATGATAACAGCTTCTGGCTAGGCAGAAATTCGAATCTATGCCTCTAAGCCGAAACCATGCTTGCAGAGACTGTAACCAACCATGCTATCAAAACAAATACAAGTTTATTACAAGTCTACCGTACATATTCCTGTTCTTAGATTTGAAATAAACTCATCTCCACAATGATAGCTGTTGCAAACTCACTAATCAGCTATCATAGTGGAGAAGAGTTGCTTTCAAGCCTAAGAACAGATTCCTGAATTCGACAGGAATATGTACGGTAGACTTGTAATAAACTTATATATATATATATATATATATATATATATATATATATATATATATATATATATATATATATATATATATATATATATATATATATATATATATATATATATAGGAGAGAGATAGAGAGGTCTCATTCTCTTACTCTTTTGAAAAATGCAATCGTTTTCGAGAATAGTTATCGAAAAATATAATCACACCGATGTATTTGAATTCTTTATTACATTTTTATATGGAACATTCTTAAATATTGTGGGAACTGACTATTCCAATTAATATACGTCAGAATGATATATCCTTTGTTTGCATTATCCTAGCAGCTGCTCTCTCTCTCTCTCTCTCTCTCTCTCTCTCTCTCTCTCTCTCTCTCTCTCTCTCTCTCTCTCTCTCTCTCTCTCTCGTTCAAGAATAAGTTAGATAAGGTCATAAGAACTCTAAATGCTTATGTATCCAATATTTCATGTTAACTGGATGTGCCCAAGGATCACACAAGACCGCTAACTACTTTGCAAGCTGGTGTTGTATTTGCATTTCGTTTGGGTGAAGATCCCATGTTCCAAAGATGTTCAATGACCACCTAAAAACAATGTTATAACGATATATGGCCGTTTTCATTGCGAGTTGGAATCATTGATATCAAAGGTTATCAATAGGGGTAATACCATCATCATCATCACTTCATAAATGTTAATAAGCAAACATCGTCAAGCCATACATTAAGATCACCCAATAGCCACCTCTCCACCATCATCTTTAACCCCCCCCCCCCTCGTTATATCCTTCTACCCCCATCCCCACATGTATGATGAGATCCTTTTGGTGGAAGTTTTTTAATAAATGAAAAACAAAATACTAAGATGACAATATTTCATACAGTACGATTTCCAGGTGTTTAAAATTATATCAAAACTATAAATAACGAAGTAAATATGCAAAAGACTGATTGAACAGATATTGAGAGTAATGGATTTCTTGAAGAGCTTACCGGGAGAAAACCTATAAGATGTTGGACATCATGTCATGAAACGGCAAATAAAATTGTAACAATACGAAGAGTCACTGCTAAGGAAATATTTCCCTTTGCATTTGGGAGGGTGAAGCCAGCTAGACTCGGACTTTTGACCATTGAGCAATCGTCACCAGGTAAGGGTGTTCGCTTGGAAGTGAGCGACTTGCCCCTATAATATGATCGATTGATTAGGAGTTTTTTGTCATCCTGAAATCCAAGGTTATTGACACCGAACCAGATAATTTGAGTAAACAATGAGTTGATAGTATAATCTTTTATATCCTACATCCTATATACCACATCACTATGATAATGCACCAATGAACACTTTCATTGCAGGTCATTTCAACTATTTCATTTTCACCAATTACTTCTGATACAATATAAATTATGTTAACTGATGATGCATTTTAAATCTCCAACCTTAGACTAATATAATTGATATACCAAATAAAACTATTTTCTCTAAGAGAGCCGGAGCCAAGTAGCCCGTAACAAAAGCTGACCCCAACCACAAACGGGCTACGTGGCTCATGATCGAAATCAAAGGAAAACACTGAAATCAACAACTAAACCTTTAAACCTCATTACCTTCGAAATTTTGAACAACGACCACTTATTCGTGATTGGTGACTCAATAGGTGCTATTTGAAACGATACATTATTAGCCCCTACATATAATACGTAGGCTACAGTGTGTATGTATGTGGGGAGAGAGAGAGAGAGAGAGAGAGAGAGAGAGAGAGAGAGAGAGAGAGAGAGAGAGAGAGAGAAATTGCTTAAGAAAATGCAAACGAAGGGTATTTCCGTGTTATGAATATTATTAATAATCAGTTCCATTGTTATTCAAGTAAATTTTATATAGAAATAGGATAGGAAAATTCAAATGAAAAGTTCTGATTAAATATTTTGATGAATTAGTTTCGAAATTATATTATATTAAATTTCTTAAAAGGATAAAAAAGTTCTCTCTCTTCATCGCATTTCTTTGAGTTATTTCGGTAATTTCCCTCCTCCTCACATTCGAACCATCCTAACGATGTCTCGGTTGTTTAACGTCAGCCACCTTTCAGGGCAAGAAGGGCATGATCTCTCCAGGTCAGGTCTGGCCAGGCAACACCGGTTTTGTTGATGGGTGTACAATAATGATCCAGTGGTCAAGATAAATTCAGGTAAAAACATAGAAAACAACAACCAAAATAATAATAATAATAATAATAATAATAATAATAAATAGCATATGAAAGATTAAAGACTTTAAACAAGTAAATAAAATCGATGATACTATAAAGCTCTCCATGAGAAGGTCACATTAAGCACGTAGTTCAAATGAGATCATTGAAAGAGCAACAACGGATATCACAGAGAGAGAGAGAGAGAGAGAGAGAGAGAGAGAGAGAGAGAGAGAGAGAGAGAGATGAAGCAAACAACCAGAAATGGCACAGGCAGAGGGAGAAGAAATTACTGGTGGAGTAAATATAAGTTGTGATAATTGAAAAACATTTAATACTACGGAGAAAAGAAGGGAAAGGGTTGATGGAATTGAAAGATAAAAGTACTCTGAAATATTTGACAAAATATCAAAAAGTTCTTCTCGGTTTATGCAAAGGTAGACAGCTACGACAATTTACGCATTACAAGAGCTTTTTAAAATTAGACAGGTATTTATTGTATATATTAGTGAAAAACGCACCAAATATGAACCCTGTCTTACAGTTCAAAGTTATGATTAAGGTTTGGGTGAAGAAAATCTACACAATTTGTTGCTGTTTTCATATTTTAGAGGAATCTTAGTATAACAAGATAACCATAAAATACACCCAGATTGACATACACAGCTGATATTCCCTTCATAAACATCCAGGTATGATTTTTCAATGACAAGAGGAGGATTAAAGACACACTAATGAAGTGACGGAGGCAGAAAGGCCTTTTTCATAAGCATATATACATTATCATTTACCTTAGCACCAAGTCTGACAGACAACACTGACGTTCAAACCGATTTATAGTGACATTGATCCCCTCCTATCATGTATAGCTATGTACAGTTGGAGACAGAAAATCGTGGTACACTTATCTCTGAGAAAGTGCACTTAGCCACACTCTTACAGCGAGGAGAGTTTATTTGTTTAGCCTCGCCTACCACCTCTCTCATATTTCCCTACACTACCTGTTTGGTTACTCGCCGAAAAATAAGGGCATGACAAGGGTGCTCTTCCTCGCAGGAAAGTGTGCTAGGAACCTCTGAGTCCGACTGTACCTCTATACGAAGTTGGATTTAAAAGCATTTAGGATGCCAGAAATCTTATAATCATAAATTCATTGATAGAAATGCGAGGAATGGCGACGGTGATAAGGCCGTCATGACAAACACACACACACTGTTGGGTAAACAAGACAAAAAAACAAGACTAAAATCCCATTGGCCATAATAGTCCAACAGAAGAGGGGTATGACCCCTTTAAATTGATAAAAGTTTTTTCAATGTTGATTATTCATCTATAATATTTACATAATATTTGGGTGGGTTCAGAAATGCCACCCTTGGGTAAATTGAGAAAAATGAGAAAATTCAAAATGGCCGCTGTAAGAAAATCCAAAATGGCCGCTCAAAGCAGCCATTATGGATTTTTTCAGATTCAGCAGCGGCCATCATGGATTCATTATTTTTTTCTCAATTTCCCCTAGGGTGATATTTCTACACCCATCAGATATAATATACATACTTTTGATGAATAACCAGCATTGGAAAATTTTAATTAATCGAAAAGAGGTCAGGTAAAAATTTGCTTGTCTGTTGCCGACTATAACGGATAAGTCGCTATGACAAGATAGGTTTAACAAACCTGATGTCATCCAGAATGATATAAAGTTATATTATAAAGCTTTTCATATGATAGTCTCCCTTTAAAACAAACTTTACTGAAATCACTTTAGCTACGACAACCAGACAAGCGTATCAGACAGACTGAATGGCTAACAAACTGGTGGAAAAGCACTGAAAAATAGGAAGAGAAGGAAAAACCATAGTACCAGGAATTTTTCAAGAGCGGAATAGTAATGGATTAAACCAAGCTAGCTAGACCAACAGT
>NC_090766.1:24228614-24231114 GCF_036898095.1 Palaemon carinicauda
AAAATATTGTTTTCAAAATGAACATCGATAACACACAGCGTTTAAAATCTGTTTAGTATGAATAAATGTATTTTTGAAACTTGGTCTTTGCCACTATATACCAAAAAACTTTAGGAACTTTTTACACACACACACGCACACAATGTGAGTTATACACTAATCAATTTTCCATTACTAGGGGGGCACTCATAGAGAGCATACCTTTGCCACGCCAAGCAGTCTTATTTTGCTCTAAACTCCATTGTGCAATTTTACTTTAATATATTTCTTCAAAATCTAATGGATTTGTCCTTGTCCAACATGTCCACCCAGATTCGTTGAAATTGACGGTGGTTTTTGCGTAATGTTGTTCACAAACAAAAAATAATCTAAAAAAAGATTTGCCTTTTATTTAACATTGCGATTACTTTCAAAGTACTGCTGCGTACTTGTACTTTGATGTACTTTATCTAAAATGTTACAAATTTATCTCTGGGTCATACATAATATGACTACCACGTTTGGTCAAAATCAGTAAAATACTTTTTGTGTAAAGTTGCTCACGAACAAACAAATACACGAAGACAGAGGATACCTTAACGTGATAAAAGGGTTAGCATATCCCCCTGATTAGCACAGCTGTACTAGTTAGGGCCTCCCATACTAGATTGGTTTGTTGCGAGCAAGTAAAAACCTCCCACAGCCACCAAACCAGCGTGGTGATGAAAACGCAATTTCTCAGGCCTTCGTCCTGCAGTGGACTAGAAAGAGTTCCATTATTATTGTTGTTTTTGTATATATACTGTACAATCTTATGTGAAAATATTTGTGTGTATTTATATATGTTGAGAGAAAGAGAACGTACGAAATCCCCATCTCAACTTCACCTAATCCCACACCAAAGCAACTCTTCAAACATGATCCAAAAAACGTAATCACGTTGAATCTTATGCACATTTACCAACAGCCTCCAGTCTGTAGTTAGGACCACCCCTTCCCCCCTCCCCTTCCCCTGCACCTCTCTCCCGAACCAATCTTTTTGACGCCAAAAGACGGGTTGGTAAAATCCCGTCCCAAACGGCACATTAAGCAGGCTATCCATACAGTGATGAGATTAAGTTAACACCCTATCCTTTCACCTCTTACCATCTCGGCACTTCCTTTGCCTTTCCCCTCTGCGTCTCTCTGCGTCCCTCACCCGTTCCCCATTGGGATCCCTTAGGTTTCTACGGTCTTCTTGATAGGCCGCGCTGATTAAGATTTTTCGTCACCCGTGTGGGAGGGAAATGAAATGCTTCTTCTTTTTATTCTTGAAGGAATTCGGCTTAGCGGAGGATACTGTACATTCGCGAAAATAAAAATGTTCGAGTGACAGGAGGAATAAATAGGATTGAAGGAAGGAGATTTTAACCTTAAGAACATGATTATTAGGAGAACTAAAAATAATAATAATAATAATAATAATAATAATAATAATAATAACAATAATAATAATAATAATAATAATAATAATAATAATAATAATAATTCGTCTGATTAAAGTTTTGTAAGGGATTAACGAAGAATTTAAGCAAAATGATAAGCTGTAAAATTGCCCCCCCCCCCCAACATACATACACACAAAACGATGCCCTTAGTGTAAATCCTTAGGAAAGAGCTGCTTACTCAAGTTTTATTCTAAAAAATCAATATTACTGAAATAAACAGCTAATATACATAAACTATTTAAAAAAGACGATGTTCTTAGTTTAAGAATTATGTACAAAAAAAAAAAAAAAACTATTTGTTAATACAACTGTGGAGGATGTTTAAAATTAAAGCATTATCTCTCCTATGTAATAAGGAGCACCGTGTCTTGTTTTCAAACTCAAACGCTCAGTGACATTGCCAAACGTATGATTACTCGGTCTCTCCCTTTCCCTCAAGTAGGGGAAAGAGGGAGTAATAGAACCCGAGGTACACTCGGAAACCACAATCTTCCACAAATTGCTGAAACTGCCGGGTTGGCGGAGAACAAAGACATAAGAGACAGTTTGGATGGCGAAAGAACAAAAAGGTAAGAGACAGTATGGACGGCAGAAGAACAAAGAGGTAAGAGACAGTATGGATGGCGGAAGAAAAAATATGTAAGAGACAGTATGGATGGCGGAAGAATAAAGAGGTAAGAGACAGTATGGATGGCGGAAGAATAAAGAGGTAAGAGACAATATGGAAGGTGGAAGAGTAAAGAGGTAAGAGACAGTATGGATTACAGTATCTATATGTATCACGTGCAATCCAGGCCTTTAAATCTATAACTCTTGAAGGCAATAAAATGATTATGGCCTTATGTACTCCAACCTCTTTCCGAAAATTGTATAACCAAGTGTTTGGAAGTGTAACGTAATGACAATTACAGCAAATGAAACGAGACTATTACTTGGTCACAAGTGCTGCCATCTGGTCCCTTTACCCAGGACAATTGGTTGGGAAATTATTGCATTCATTGATTTCCTCACCACAATGTATGTTTGTACAGTGA
>NC_090766.1:24238614-24258614 GCF_036898095.1 Palaemon carinicauda
CGAAAAACCCAAAATAATAATAATAATAATAATAATAATAATAATAATAATAATATCGAATTTAAACAAATAAATAAAATCGATGATACTATAAGGCCCTCCATGAGAAGGTCACAACACATTAGGCACGTAGTTCAAATGAGATCATTGAAAGAGCAACAAGGGATAACAGAGAGAGAGAGAGAGAGAGAGAGAGAGAGAGAGAGAGAGAGAGAGAGAAGCAATCAAACATAAATGGCACACACAGGAGAAGAAATTACTGGTGGAGTAAATATAAAGTTGTGATAATTGAAGAACATTTAATACTACGGAGAAATGACGGGAAAGGGTTGATGGAATTGAAAGATACAATTACTGTGAAATATTTGACAAAATGTTGAAAGGTTCTTCACGGTTTATGCAAAGGTAGACAGCTACGACAACTTACGCATTACAAGAGCTTTTTAAAATTAGACAGGTATTTATTGTATATATTAGTGAAGTATGCGCCAAATATGAACCCTGTCTTACAGTTCAAAGTTATGATTAAGGTTTGGGTGAAAAAAATCTACACAATTTTTTGCTGTTTTCACATTTTAGAGGAATTTTAGTATAATACGATAATCATAAAATACACCCAGATTGACAGACAAACAGCTGATATTCCCTTCATATACACCCATGTATGAATGTTCAATGACAAGAGGAGGATTAAAGACATTAATGAAGAGATAGAATCAGAAAGGCCTTTTTCATACGCTTATATACATTATCATTTACCTTAGCACCAAGTTTGACAGACACCACTGGCGTTCAAACCGATTTTTAGTGACATTGATCCCCTCCCATCATGTATAGCTATGTACAGTTGGAGACAGGAATTCGTGGTACACCTAGCTCTGAGGAAGTGCATCCAGCAACACCCTTACAGCACCGAGAGTTCTTTTGTTTAGCCTAGCCGACCACCTCTCTCATATTTCCCTACACTACCTGTTTGGTTACTCGCCCAAAAATAAGGGCATGACAAGGGTGCTCTTCCTCGCAGCAAATTGTGCTAGGAACCTCCGTGTCCGACTGTACCTCTATACGAAGTTGGATTTAAAAACATTCAAGATAGCAGAAATCTCATAATCTTAAATTCATAGATAGAAATGCGAGGAATGGCGACGATGATAAGGCAGTCATGACAAACACACACACACACACACACACACACACACACACACACTGTTGGGTAAACAAGACAGAAGAAAACATGACTGAAATCCCATTGGCCATAACAGTCCAGCAGCAGAGGGGTATGACCCCTTTAAAGTGATAACAGTTTTTTTCAAAGCTGATTATTCATCTATAATATGTACATAATATCTGGTGGGTGTAGAAATGTCACCCTTGGGTAAATTGAGAAAAATGAGATAATCAAAAATGGCCACAGTGAGAAAATCCAAATTGGCCGTTCAAAGCAGCCATTATGGATTTTTCATATTCATCAGCGGCCATCTTGGATTTTCTTTTTTTTTCTCAATTTCCCCAAAGGTGATATTTCTACACCCACAAGATATTATATACATACTCTTGATGAATAACCAGCATTGGAAAAACTTATCAATCAAAAAGAGGTCAGGTAAAAATTTGCTTATCTGTTACCGACTATAACGGATAAGTCGCTATGACAAGATAGCCTTAACAAACCTGATGTCATCCAGAATGATATAAAGCTATATTATAAAGCTTTTCATATGATAGTCTCCCTTTAAAACAAACTTTACTCAAATCACTTAAGCTACGACAACCAGGCAAGCGTATCAGACAGACTGAATGGCTAACAAATCTGTGGAAAAGCGCGGAAAAATAGGAAGAGGAAAAAACTATAGTACCAGGAATTTTTCAAGAGAGGAATAGTAATGGATTAAACCAAGCTAGCTAGACCAACAGTTCAGGGAAATAGAGGAGAAAGAGAGGGGAATGAATGAGGGGAAATTAATTGATGCTCACAGAGCGGACGATGAATTGAGAATAGTATATAAAGATATACATTTTACATTAAAATCATCAAAAACGGAGTTAAAATAAACACTATGATCATGAAAGGAAATAGATTATTAAAAAATCGTGAGGTTAAACCAAAGCCTTGTTTATTTATTGTAGAAGTCACGTGCGGTATCTAACCAAAAAGGTATTAAAAAGTAGTTTATTTAAAGTTTATTAATAGAAAACCCACCGTTTATGGTAACAAGAGGTTCCCCCAACGAAATTTCTCTTGGCTTAGTAACATAGACTCCTTTGTCCTTATTATTATCACCATTGTGCGCCACCCGTCAAAATGAGGGCTAAATATTTAGATAAATATGATTGATTCATTTAAAGTTTTCAGGCATCCTGACATCTAAGTAGATAAATATGAACACACGCACACCCTCACAGATTCAACCCTTTCCACCCCATCTCCCTTTCCTCTCAGGGTAACCCCCCCCCCACCAGGGTATGACTTCCCTCTTCCCTGTACCCGAGAGACGGGGAGAGACCGAGTAGTTATACGTATGGCTATGTCGCTGAGCGTAACCGGAAATTATATATCATAGTATATACACACACACTCATATATATATATATATATATATATATATATATATATATATATATATATATATACGCCCTAAATACCTCCTAATACCGGATTCTCTCTACCTCGGGATCAGAGACCAAAGGGGGAATCAATTAAAGGTAATAGCTTAAGGTGTCTGGGTGGTTAAGTCACTGGAACATCAGTTTGTGCGAGGGTTCGATTCCCTGGTCGACCAAAAATATTATCATAAAGATGATTCCCCCTTCGGTCTCTGATTCAGAGCCAGAGAGAATCCGATATTAAGATGCATTTATGGCATATATAAATATATATAAAACACGTATAAATGTGCAAAAATATCATATACAGTATATATATATATATATATATATACATATATATATATATATATATATATATATATATATATATATATATACATATATGCTGTATATATATATGTATATATATATATATACATATATATATATATATATATATATATATATATATATACACACACATATATATATATATATATATATATATATATATATATATATATATATATATATAGCCAAACGCTTACTCTTTTTATATAGGGGAGATCATTACTATTATCACTGTTTTTTCAGCAATACACTTTCTCCCTCAGAAACCCAAAATAAGATTTATCGCAAGATGGTGCACCCCTTCAAAAATTTTCAGTATTTCTAGAGTGAGGCTGCTAGACCACCCACCCTCCATCCAGACGGTGGATGGCGTTTTCGGTCACCCATAAAAGTAAAGAACAGACGAAATCTTGCTTAATTTCGGTCATCGATTCCACGTAGATTTAGCCTGTAATTATTTTCATTATCATTATAATTATAAACAGTATTATTATCATTTTTGTTGTTGCTTCTTAATTCTTTACAATTGTTCATTCAAACGAGGCTAAGAAGACCGCCAACTATCAAAGAAAGCTATATAAATCAGTCCAAAGAACATAATAGTATAAACAAAACTGACTACAAAAATGATACATGCATACTCGCATATAGAAATACAGTTATTAGCAATACAATTGCAGATAAAACAAGGTAAAAATGAAAATACACCACACCCCTTTCCATGATTCCAAATAAACCACAATAAAAGTCTGTATCAGTTTAAAGGTTTAAAAGTCGTTCATGAGAGAGAGAGAGGCTAAGGACAGGAAAATGCCCATTTACAAGGGCAGGTAAGGAATGTTGATGACACAGCAAGTACACCTACAGACTCCCCAAAAATCTTTGCCTTATCAATCTTTCTCGCCTTCCTGCTTTATCTTAACTGTTTTACCATGATCCTTCTCGTGTTCTTTAATTATACTATTACCTTCACTTTAATCGCTATCTTTCGCTGTACCTTCTTTCATCTCTTGGTCACACTTTGCTATCTTTTCCCTCCTCTCCTCCGGTCTTTTTTATCTAAACAAGAATTTCTCAAACTTGGGGAAATTTTAACCTAACGGTAGGGAGAATAATTACACTACCTACTAGCTATAAAAAGTCTCGGAGGGATTTCCTCTTATCTGAGAGAGAGAGAGAGAGAAGAAAAAAATACTGTATGAGACAGTATGTTTGATATAAATATAGATATGAGTTTATCAGTATATTTGTAAATTTCTTAAATGAACTATTAAATAGTCACAGTGTGTTTTAACTACTCTTCCCCTCGCACCCATGAAGGGGGAAATCTGGAAGAAAGAAAAGAAGTTTGGGACCCACTGATTCTAAACCATTTCTCTTACCGCCCTTCCCTCTATCAAGCTGCCCATTTACCCAGCTTTTTCTTGTCCTACCCCCCTTCCATAGGACTTCTCCATCCCCCTCTTCTTCTTCTTCTTCTTCTTCTTCTTCTTCTTCTTCTTCTTCTTCTTCTTCTTCTTCTTCTTCTTCCCACAGAACAAACATCAATAACAGCTACGGTTAAAAAGACACCGGATCACATGCGTGAAAAAACAAGGGCCAATATACTGTACGGCTGGCGAGAACAAGAAGAAGAAGAACAAAGACCTATAATAACATTTCCCATGCTAGAATAAGCTACATATTCTCTCTCTCTCTCTCTCTCTCTCTCTCTCTCTCTCTCTCTCTCTCTCTCTCTCATATATAAGGAATGCGTGACTAGGCTTTCGTCTATTTGAGAAGACTTAATCCATCTCGGTTTCTCCATATTCACAGGGGGGGGGGGGGGAAAGAGGGATAAGCGAGTTTGCTCGTGTGCACGTGTAGTGGGTTATTTAAGGGAGGGGGAGGGGGAGGGGGAGGGAGGGGGATAGAGGGAGGGGAAACGGAGAAAATGTTTGTCCGACGAAAAGTTGATTCGGGTAGAGTTCGCTCAACCGGTTTCAGAGCTCAAATATTTTCATAATCTCTCTCTCTCTCTCTCTCTCTCTCTCTCTCTCTCTCTCTCTCTCTCTCTCTCTCTCTCTCTCTCTCTCCTGTATGCCTAAATCATTTCACCTTTAAAAAGCTTAAACCATCAAAAGCGAGGTATAGGATACATTGCTTACTACTACTACTAACCAGAAAATCTAAATAAACAAATAAATATAAATAGATATACAAAGAGATTCATAGATGGATATGATAGAGAGGGTCCTAGACCCCCAAGAATCAAGAGTAAGTTCAAGCAAAAACGTGAAGGAGAAATTAAATTGTATGAGAGATGAGTAAAAGAATATGAAAATAATAATAGATAAATGTATCATAAAATCAAGGATGCAATGACATCTGACAAGACAGGGCTGACTGTAGAAACTGTTGCCTTGCAGTTGAACTACTTAGTCAAAGGTTTGGCTAACCACCAATAACTAAGGTTGATGACTGCAAGGGCATGCGATTATAAAAGCCTTCTGCCAAATTATAAAACATGCCTGATGCTATTAGAAGGCACATTAGGCAACCGACCCCTTAATGTAGGGATAATAGTAATAATAATAATAATAATATCAATTAGAAGAAGAAGAAGAAGTAGAAGGAGAAGACTTTAAAAATGTTTGTTATGGTATGGCACATCTACTGTATATAACCATGTAAATACAAGAGATGATGTGTGTTTCGATATGTGGAAGTGACTGTTGAATACGTTGAAAGGTTAATTGAACGATAACTGTTCTGATGTATAAATGAAAAAGTGAATAGAGGTGGTATGTTTGGACCAATTAAAAGTTATAATCCAGAAAGTGTAGCTTTTGCAAGAACCACTGATGTGAAACTGACTGGTTAGGTGCAAAATAGCAAGATAAAATACATTCTCATACAAGATGTATGAGGTTGACAGTTGCAAATTAAAGTGCAACAACATATGACAGTGATAAGAAGTTGCAAGATCTGGTGAGATGTGGAGAGTTACCAAGAAAACCAAGGACCCCATAACTTTCTAGCAGAAGTATCTCAAAGGGTGGCTGGTGCCCTGACCAATCTGATACCTTATATATATATATATATATATATATATATATATATATATATATATATATATATATACACACACATATATATATATGTATGTATATGATGTGTATGTACGCGCGCACGCGTGTGCGTAAGATTCTTCCCCTTCCAGAAAGAAATACAAAGATCAAACGAATACTCTATGATGGAAACAAACCCATTAAATACAACATCCAAAATCTTCGCGTTCTCTCTTCCGCACATTTCCAAATATTCGCGACCTCCCTCCTTCTACCCCCCCCCCTCCCACAACCCCCCCTCCCAGGTCACACCAGCACGTGAAATGTGCAAGATTTATCGTTGCGATAGATATGCAATCGCCCCTTGCACCCGACTTCATTTGTTGACTGCAAGAATTAACGGGCGAACTGCGCCACAGCCCAACTACACTGAAACGATGCATCTTCCCCAGATGACATCGGAGAGCGTTATTTCATAGTTCGAGAGGGACTAAGGCTAAATTGCAGGCGTTCTTCCTACATGGAAATGTTACGCCAATGCGGTTTTTTATTTTCAGGAAATATTATAAAATTCGAAAATATCTATTTTTTTTTTCGGAAATATTTTACTTGACTTCTTTTCTTTTAGGAAATATAATTTCATTTCCAAAATTTTTACTTGTTTTTTCCTTTTCTTTTGAGGAAATATACTATTTTTTCGAAAATATTTCATTTTGTTTTATCGTTTCCTTTAAGAAATATACTGTTTTTTAAACAAAATTTCAACTTTTTTTCTTTGCAAGAAACGTATTTAGAAAAAAAAAAAAAAAATTCTTTTCTATGCAGGAAATATTACACGTTTTCCCAAAAATATATCACTTGATTTTTCCTTTTATTTGCAGGAAATATTACACGTTTTTTTTTCTTTAAATTACTTGTTTTTTTTTTTCTTTTCACAAAATATTACACTTTTCTCGAAAATCTTTTACTTTGATGTGTATACTCCAAGTAAATGTGAAACAGACGGGTTCTCTTCTTAGGAAATGTAACATATGTGTTTCGGGTTCTGGTGGCCTATTGGCAACATCCCCACCCGACAAAGGGCCGAATTTGGGTTTGAGTCCCACTCAAACTTGATAGTTTTTTGGTGTCTGTAACCTCACCTTACTTGTGAACTAAGGATTGGGGTTTTGTGGAAGCCTATCGGTCTACCTGCTGAGTCATCAACTCATCAGCCTTGCCTGGCCCTTCCTGTGCACTGATCATATGAATATATAGTCAGTCTCTAGGACATTGTCCTGCTTGCTAGGGGATTTTCACTGTCCCTTGCCTCTGCCATTCAAGAGCGGCCTTTACACATACATGTTTTTGGAAATATTACTTCAATATGATGGTTCTGCTTGAAATGATTCTTTGAGTCCTTTTCTAAACAGAAAAATTGTATTTATATTAGTTTTTAATTCTGAGAATTTTTAAAGAAAATGTAACTTAAATATTATCTTCTACAGAAAACTTTATTAGTAAGTATTCTTTTCCCAGGAAATGTTACCTGAAAGCATATTTACCTCAATAAGTATTAGTTGTATACGTGTCTTTTTGGAATTTGTTACTTCGATTAGGCTTTCCTAAGAAATGCTACTTGAGTAGGTTTCTTCACGATATGTTACTGTGATTTGGATGCGTTTATTACAAGGAAATATTACATAAGTGCAGTTTACAAACAGACTCTCGAGAGCACATGTGGCTGGAATAAATAAAAAAAGATAAACAAGTAAAGTTAATTACAGTAGAATACAAGAAATATTGTGTGTTTATACTTTGGCTTATACAAACAATATGTAAAACAGATAATTCCATTCCGAATGAATCAAATATTAGGCTATCTAAAAAGGAAATTTTGTTTCAAAATGAACATCGATAACACAGAGCGTTTAAAATCTGATCAGTATAAATAAAAGTATTTTTGAAACTTGGGCTTTGCCACTATATTCCATCAAAACTTTACAAACTCTTTACACACACTTACACACATATGTGAGTTTATACACGAATCCATTCTTAATAACTAGGGGGGGGGGGGGAGCACTCAGTAGAGAGCATACCTTTGCCACGCCTAGCAGTCTTATTTTGCTCTGAACTCCATTGCGTAATTTTACTACGATGTTTTTCTTCAAAATCGAATGGATTTGTCCTTGGGTTATACCCCGCATATCCATCAAGATTCGTTGAAATTGGCACAGTAGTTTTTGCATAATATTGTTCTTAAAAAAAAAAAAAAAAAAAAATCTAATAACATATTTGCCTTTTACTCAACATAGCGATTATTTTCAAAGTACTCCTGCGTACTTGCACTTTGTTGTACTTTAACCAAAATGTTACGGATTTATCCCTGGGTCATACATATCGTGACTACCACGTTTGGTCAAAATCAGTAAAATGTTTTTTGTTTAAAGTTGCTAACAAACAAACAAATACACGAAGACAGAGGATACCTTAACGTGATAAAAGGGTTAGCATATCGCCCTGATTAGCACAGCTGTACTAGTCAGTGCCTCCCATACTAGGTTGGTTTGTTGCGAGCGAGCAAGTAAAAACCTCCCACAGCCACCAAAAAGCGTGGTGATGAAAACTGGCCATTTCTCAGGCCTTTGTCCTGTAGTGGACTAGAAACAGTTGTAGTATCGTTGTTGTTATTGTATACAAAAAATAACATGAGCAAATATCTGTGAATTTATATGTTGAGAGAAAGAGGAAGGATCAAATATCATCTCAACTTCACCTAATCCCACACCAAAGTAACTCTTCAAACATGATTCAAAAACCTAATCACAGTGAATCTGATGCACATTTACCAACAGCCTCCAGCCTGTAGCTAGGACCACCCCCTCCCCTTCCCCCTACTCCTCCCCTGCACCTCTCCCCCCAAACCAATCTTTCTGACGCCAAAAGACGGGTTGGTAAAATCCCGTCCCAAACGCCACATTAAGCAGGCTATCCTTACGGTGATGAGATTAAGAAACACCGTATCCTTTCACCTCTTACCATCTCGGCACTCCCTTGCCTTTCCCCTCTGCGTCCCTCACCCGTCCCACACCCGTCCCCCATTGGGATCCCTTAGGTTTCTACGGTCTTCTTGATAGGCCGCGTTGATTAGGATTTTTCGTCACCCGTGTGGGAGGGAAATGAAATGCTTCTTCTTTTTATTCTTGGAGGAATTCGGCTTGGCGGAGGATACTGTACATTCGCGAAAATAAAAATGTTCGAGTGACGGGAGGAATAAATAGGATTATGAGAAGGAAGGAGATTTTAACTTTAAGAACATGATTATTAGGAGAACTAAAAATAATAATAATAATAATAATAACAATAATAAAAATAACAACAACAACAACAACAACAACAACAATAATAATAATAATAATAATAATAATAATTCGTCTGATTAAAGTCTTGTAAGGGATTAACGAAGAATTTATACAAAATGATAAGCTGTAAAATTAACCCACCCCCTACCCCCACAACACACATACACACAAAACGATGCCCTTAGTGTAAATCCTTAGGAAAGAGCTGCTTACTCAAGTTTTATTTTAAAAAATCAATATTACTGAAATAAACAACTAATATGCATAATCTATTTCAAAGAGACAATGTTTAGTTTAAAAATTATGTACAAAAAAAAAAAAAAAAAAAAAAAAAAACTTTGGTAATATAACTGTCGAGGATGTTTAAAATTAAAGCATTATCTCGCCTATATAATAAGGAGCACCGTGTCTTGTTTTCAAACTCAAACGCTCAGTGACATTGCCAAACGTGTGACTACTGGGTCTCTCCCTTTCTCTCGGGTGGGGGGAAGAGGGAGCAATAGAATCCGAGGTACACTCGGAAACCACAATCTTCCACAAATTGCTGAAACTGTTGGGTTATAGTTAGGGAAAGGGGAGAGGATGGGAATGCTAGTGTACCAACCGTGTGTCACACAATTGTACATAATTATTTTGTATATATTATGCTTGTATCTGCGCTCTTCCCTTGCACTAAAAAGAACCTGCATGATCATGTCTCCGTTTTGCTCAGTAACATTATCTGTCTCTCGAACAGGTCATGTCCTGTTGCCTTGAGGTTTTGTATATAAAGAAGAGTGTTCCTTAATAAATAACTCAGTCGTTTCCGATCTGCCTTTGAGTTCACAACTCTTCTCTCGGCCCGTCACATTGGTGACCCCGGAAGTCGACTCGCTCCCACTGCCTTCCACCCCCACCTCCCTCGCCCCTCTATCGTTGGTACTACGACGGAGGCGGACTCTACCCCAGCAGTTGGCACTGCGGCCGCTCCATTGAAACTTTCACCGTTCGCTAGCGGAGAAGCGTTTACTTGGTTTCAACGCGCTGAAGTCCACTTTCGTATCAGGGGCGTGACTCGCTCAACCACCAAAGCGGATTATGTTCTCGCGGCGATACCCGAGGACACCTTCCCAGAAATATCCGACTGGCTTTGTGAACAAGGAGACACCCCAATAGCGTATGACGCCCTCAAATCATACCTTCTGCAGCAGTACTCGCCGTCGCCAGCCGCCCGTATAGCAAAGCTTTTTCAGCTCTCGCAACAACCGTTGGGGGACCAAAGGGCTTCGCTTGCCCTCAGGGAAATGACCAGTATCGCTCGCCTTCAACCTGCCGCAGACAGCTCTCCTCGTGAGGTGAACCTACTCCGTGCCCTTTGGATACGCCGTTTACCTGAACCTGTGCGCGCTGCCATACCCGATGTCGATAGTTTACCCATAAAGGACTTGATGACCAAAGCCGACGCCCTTATGGACAGCCACTTCAAGATCTCCATCAACGCCTCCACCCCTGACGACGAGGATGCCTATTCAACGTCAACCGAAGCTGACATGAATGCCGTAGGACATACACGCCTACCCCGTGACGTGCCGAAGCGGGGACAAAGCCGCCCACCACCCACCAATCGCTCGCGCCCCAACGAACGACTTCTACGGCCACTTACTACCTCCCATCCGCCGCAGTTTTGCTACTACCACTTCAGATTCTGGGCAACCGCGAAGAAATGTGCCAAAGATTGTCAGTGGCCAAAAAACGTGTAAGTAAGCCATCGCTTGTGGCGGTGGCCTCCCATGTTTCTAATCTTTTCTTTTTACAGGATGCAGGAACGGGCGTGCGATTTTTGGTGGACACGGGTGCTTGTCGTTCTTTTTTGCCAAGGAAACTCTTCAAGGCACAACGTAGTCTGTGTACATCTGCCGACGTCCGCTTGGTAGCTGCCAACGGATCTGCGATACCCACCTACGGTTACGAGAACCTCACATTATCGTTCGGAAACGGTAAATTCAATTGGAAGTTTCTCGTTGCTGACGTCACAATGCCAATCCTCGGTGCGGATTTCCTCTCTCATTTCCACCTTCTGGTTGATGTCGCCCACCGACGATTGGTCAACGCAGACTCGTACTTGTCGACACCTCTTCAACCCGCCCCCTCTAACCTCGCTCTCCACATCAGCGCACCCACGGATGCCTACGCCCACCTCCTCACGTCGTACCCGGAAGTTTTCCATCCAGAACTTCGCCAAACGCCCACGGTTCCTGCCAAGCACGGTATTTATCACCATATCAAGACGATGAGACCCCCAGTCTTCGCAAAATTCAGACGTCTGGCACCGGAACGATTGGCAGCCGCCAAACAGACGTTCGCCGAAATGGAGAAAATGGGCCTTTGCCAAAAGGCCTCCAGCCCATGGTCGTCACCCTTACACATCGTTCTGAAGAAAGACGGCTCCCTCCGTCCGTGCGGGGATTACAGGCGCTTGAACATGCAAACAGAACCGGATCACTACCCCCTCCCAAACATTGCCGATGTAACCTCCTACCTGCACAAAGCGAAGGTTTTCTCTACGCTCGACCTCCTGAAGGGGTATTATCAGGTGCCTATGAACCCAGAAGACATCCCCAAGACCGCCATCACCACTCCGTTTGGCACATACACCTTCAATTACTCCTGTTTTGGCCTTCGTAATGCTGGGGCAACGTTTCAACGTCTCATGGATGGCATCCAAGGGGACCTCCCTTTCTGTGTATGTTATGTGG
Source organism: Palaemon carinicauda (assembly GCF_036898095.1). NCBI lineage: Eukaryota > Metazoa > Arthropoda > Malacostraca > Decapoda > Palaemonidae > Palaemon > Palaemon carinicauda. Next base: position 24,250,681 of record NC_090766.1, read on the forward strand.
ACGACATACTTGTGTTCTCCTCCTCAAAAGAGGAACACCTCCGTCACCTGCGCATCGTGCTCGACCGCCTGCAACAAAACGGCCTTGTAGTCCGGTACGACAAGTGTACCTTTGGCGCCAACGAAGTGTCGTTCTTAGGGCACCGTATCACTCCTGAAGGAGTCCATCCCCTCCCTGAGAAGGTAGCAGCCGTTCAGAATTTCCCCACGCCCTCGACCGTCAAAGCTCTGCAGGAATTCTTGGGCATGATCAACTATTATCACCGTTTTCTGCCAGCCATTGCCGCCACTCTTGCTCCCCTCTACGCCTCCCTCAAGGGCAAGCCAAAGGACCTGAAGTGGGGTCCCCTTCAAGAAGCAGCCTTCTGCAATGCAAAGAAGGCCCTATCAACTGCTGCGGCTCTCACTTTTCCTATCCCACACGCCCCTCTCCTTCTCTCCACCGATGCCAGCAACGTCGCTATTGGTGCAGTACTCGAGCAGGTGGTCAAAGGCTTGCCCCGCCCATTGGCCTTCTTCAGCAGAAAACTGTCCAAGGCAGAATTGGGTTATTCTACCTTCGATCGAGAATTGCTGGCGGTGCACTTGGCTGTCCGTCACTTTCGCCATTTCTTAGAAGGTACGCCCTTCGTCATTCGTACAGACATGCCTCTGGTGCACGCCTTCACTCGACAGTCTGACGCCTGGTCCGCCCGTCAACGCCGACATCTCTCCGCTGTGGCTGAATACAATTGCACCCTCCAATACGTCCCTGGGAAAATGAATCCCGTTGCCGATGCCCTGTCAAGAAACATGTTGGCTGCCGTTCAACTGGGATTGGATTACAACGCCCTGGCTGAAGCCCAACGACAAGATCCAGAGTATGTAGCTTGTAGGACATCCTGCACGTCCCTCCGTTGGGAAGATTTTCCCCTCGAAGACTCCAACACCACCCTCCTCTGTGACGTCAGTACTGGTAGACCGCGACCTTGGATTCCTGCTCCCATGCGCCGACAGGTGTTTGATTTCATCCATGGCCTTTCACATCCCTCGTGCCGTTCTACTGCACAGCTGCTGAAGGCAAAGTTCATTTGGCACGGCATTTCTAAGGATGCTAAGGATTGGGTCCGTGCGCGTACTTCTTGCCAAACTTCCAAAGTACATCGACACACGGATTCAGGAGTGGGCACCTTTCCTCAACCTCAGCGTCGTTTCGCCCACATTCACGTCGACGTTGTAGGCCCCCTACCCACATCACAAGGACATCGTTACCTGTTTACCGTCATCGACCGCTCCACTCGTTGGCCTGAAGCCATTCCCATGGAAACTGCAACGTCCGCCTCATGTACATCTGCCTTACTCTCTGGATGGATTTCAAGATTCGGTATCCCTGAGCATATTACTTCTGACAGGGGAACAACTTTCACCTCTCAATTATGGACGTCATTAGCGAATCTCCTGGGCATCACCCTACATCAGACAACGGCCTACAACCCCGCTGCCAATGGGATGGTTGAACGTTTTCATCGCACCCTCAAAGCAGCTTTGATGTCCCGCTGCAAGGATTGCAACTGGTTTACTCAGCTTCCCTGGGTCCTCCTTGGACTAAGGACCACTCCTAAAGACGCCCTCGACGTCTCGGCAGCCGAAATGGTGTATGGCGACCCGTTGGTCGTCCCTGCCGAATTTTTTCCTTCTACAACCTCCTCCGACAATCTCCAGCACATACGTCACGTCGTGGGAAAATTTACTCCGTGCCGCCAGACTTACAAGCCCCCAGCGAAGCATCACATACCAACGGACTTGCACTCTGCAACGCACGTCTTCCTGCGCAACGACACCAGCAAGCCACCGCTAACGCCCCCTTTCCTTGTGATCCGACGCAGTCCGAAAGCATTCCTCCTAAACATTCGTGGCAAAGAAGACTGGGTCTCCATTGATCGTCTAAAACCTGCTTATCTTCTGCCAGATGACCCGCCTACAGTTCGCCTCTCTAGATCAGGGCGCCCTATTTAACATGTACAGTATGTCATTTTTAGGGGGGGAGCCATGTACCAACCGTGTGTCACACAATTGTACATAATTTTGTATATATTATGCTTGTATCTGCGCTCTTCCCTCGCACTAAAAATAACCTGAATGATCATGTCTCCGTTTTGCTCTGTAACATTGTCTGTCTCTCGAACAGGTCATGTCCTGTTGCCTTGAGGTTTTGTATATAAAGAAGAGTGTTCCTTAATAAATAACTCAGTCGTTTCCGATCTGCCTTTGAGTTCACAACTCCTCTCTCGGCCCGTCATACTAGAATGTTTGTGTACATATCTTTCAAAATATTCAGCCGTCAATTTTGAAGGCTCGGGTACACTAGTAACTGAATAATAAACTAGAGTGGCACTCAGTAGAGCACAGACCTCCACCGCGGCAGCTTATTTCTCGAGCTTTTGCTCGACCTTGACCTTGACCTATGACCTTAACATATATTAATTGGCGTGGATTTTGATGCAGTCAAATATGGACCAAGTTTGAAGTCTGTGAGAACGATGTCCAAACTTATGGCTGATTACGTGAATTGGACATTTTGCTTGACCTTGACCTTGACTTTCCAAATTTATTAATTTCCCACTTTTTACATAACAGTTAAAATTGTGGCCAGGAAGCTGTTCCCAAACAGGGGGTAAATCATAACCTCCTACCAACTTCGTTGGCGGAGGTAATAACTTTAACTCTATAGTGATTACTCTAAATATACCCAAGGATTCACCCTCGACCGCAGGGAAAACCACAATTGAGAATAGAATTAGCTCTAAAAATCCTGTATAAAAATATAACATAAAAAAGATATCTAATTAAATACCTATAAAAAATACATTACCGTTCAAACTACAAAGCCCATCTAAACCTTTGATGAGCTTTTAAAGCAACATAGTATATAATTTCCGTTTACTTTGGAATGACGTTGAATATCGCAGCATAAAAGGTCAAATACATTATCTCATTACCGAGCCTAATTTTGAAACGAGAAAACAAATTATTATTTATATAGAAAATAAACCATACCATATTTTGTTTAGAGCTACGACTATCAAAGGGACGTAAAGGTATAAGTTCTTGTACGTTATCATAAAATTAATGCTTCAATAGCTATATTTGTAGTAATTTTATCATTTAAAAATAAATCTTATAAACAAAAGTATTATCTCTGTACTTATAACGAAAATGAAATTAGCCTGTAACAATAAAAAGAAATTTTACATCAACAATGTGGCTTCAATTATATACTAGTAAAATGAATCAAGGATACTGGAATAAATTAGTATCAGTGTGGATAATGGAATAACAGAGGTAAGAGGCAGTATAGAGGGTGGGAGAGTAAAGAGGAAAGAGGCAGAATGGATAGAGGGAGAGCAAAGAGGTAAAAGCCAATACAGATGGCGTAAGAACAAAGAGGTAAGAGACAGTATGGATGGCGGAAGAACAAAGAGGTAAGAGACAGTATGGATGGCAGAAGAACAAAGAGGTAAGAGACAGTATGGATGGTAGAAGAGCAGAGGTAAGAGACAGTATGGATGGCGGAAGAACAAAGAGGTAAGAGACAGTATGGATGGCGGAAGAACAAAGAGGTAAGAGACAGTATGGATGGCAGAAGAACAAAGAGGTAAGAGACAGTATGGATGGTAGAAGAGCAAAGAGATAAGAGACAGTATGGATGGCGGAAGAACAAAGAGGTAAGCGACAGTATGGATAGTGGAAGGATAAAGAGGTAAGAGACAGCATGGATGGCGGAAGAACAAAGAGGTAGGAGACAGTATAGATGAAGGAAGGACAAAGAGGTAAGAGACAGTATGAATGGTGGAGGGACAAAGAGGTAAGAGACAGTATGGATGGCGGAGGAACAAAGAGGTAAGAGACAGTATGGATGGTAGAAGAGCAAAGAGGTAAGAGACATTATGGATGGCGGAAGAACAAAGAGGTAAGAGACAGTATGGATGGCAGAAGAACAAAGAGGTAAGAGACAGTATGGATGGTAGAAGAGCAAAGAGGTAAGAGACAGTATGGATGGCGGAAGAACAAAGAGGTAAGCGACAGTATGGATAGTGGAAGGATAAAGAGGTAAGAGACAGCATGGATGGCGGAAGAACAAAGAGGTAGGAGACAGTATGAATGGTGGAAGGACAAAGAGGTAAGAGACAGTATGAATGGTGGAGGGACAAAGAGGTAAGAGAAAGTATGGATGGCAGAAGAACAAAGAGGTAAGAGACAATATGGATGGTGGAAGACCAAAGAGGTAAGAGACAGTAAGGATGTCGGAAGAAGAAAGAGGTAAGAGACAGTAAGGATGACAGATGAACAAAGAGGTAAGAGACAATATGGATGGCGGAAGAACAAAGAGGTAAGAGACAGTATGGATGGCGGAGGAACAAAGAGGTAAGAGACAGTATGGATGGTGGAAGAACAAAGAGGTAATAGACAGTATGGATGGCGGAGGAACAAAGAGGTAAGAGACAGTATGGATGGTGGAAGAACAAAGAAGTAAGAGACAGTATGGATGGTGGAAGGACAAAGAGGTAAGAGACAGTATGGATGGTGGAAGGACAAAGAGGTAAGAGACAGTATGAATGGTGGAGGGACAAAGAGGTAAGAGAAAGTATGGATGGCAGAAGAACAAAGAGGTAAGAGACAATATGGATGGTGGAAGACCAAAGAGGTAAGAGACAGTAAGGATGTCGGAAGAACAAAGAGGTAAGAGACAGTAAGGATGACAGATAAACAAAGAGGTAAGAGACAATATGGATGGCGGAAGAACAAAGAGGTAAGAGACAGTATGGATGGCGGAGGAACAAAGAGGTAAGAGACAGTATGGATGGTGGAAGAACAAAGAGGTAATAGACAGTATGGATGGCGGAGGAACAAAGAGGTAAGAGACAGTATGGATGGTGGAAGAACAAAGAAGTAAGAGACAGTATGGATGGTGGAAGGACAAAGAGGTAAGAGACAGTATGGATGGTGGAAGGACAAAGAGGTAAGAGACAGTATGAATGGTGGAGGGACAAAGAGGTAAGAGAAAGTATGGATGGCAGAAGAACAAAGAGGTAAGAGACAATATGGATGGTGGAAGACCAAAGAGGTAAGAGACAGTAAGGATGTCGGAAGAACAAAAAGGTAAGAGACAGTATGGATGGTGGAAGGACAAAGAGGTAAGAGACAGTATGGATGGTGGAAGGACAAAGAGGTAAGAGACAGTATGAATGGTGGAAGGACAAAGAGGTAAGAGACAGTAGGGATGGTGGAAGAACAAAGAGGTAAGAGACAGTAGGGATGGTGGAAGGACAAAGAGGTAAGAGACAGTATGGATGGCGGAGGAACAAAGAGGTAAGAGACAGTATGGATTGCGGAAGAACAACGAGATAAGAGACAGTATGGATGGTGGAAGGACAAAGAGGTAAGAGACAGTATGGATGGTGGAAGAACAAAGAGGTAATAGACAGTATGGATGGCGGAGGAACAAAGAGGTAAGAGACAGTATGGATGGTGGAAGAACAAAGAGGTAAGAGACAGTATGGATGGTGGAAGGACAAAGAGGTAAGAGACAGTATGGATGGTGGAAGGACAAAGAGGTAATAGACAGTATGGATGGCGGAGGAACAAAGAGGTAAGAGACAGTATGGATGGTGGAAGAACAAAGAGGTAAGAGACAGTATGGATGGTGGAAGAACAAAGAGGTAAGAGACAGTATGGATGGTGGAAGGACAAAGAGGTAAGAGACAGTATGGATGGTGGAAGGACAAAGAGGTAAGAGACAGTATGGATGGTGGAAGGACAAAGAGGTAATAGACAGTATGGATGGCGGAGGAACAAAGAGGTAATAGACAGTATGGATGGTGGAAGAACAAAGAGGTAAGAGACAGTATGGATGGTGGAAGGACAAAGAGGTAAGAGACAGTATGGATGGTGGAAGGACAAAGAGGTAATAGACAGTATGGATGGCGGAGGAACAAAGAGGTAATAGACAGTAAGGATGTCGGAAGAACAAAGAGGTAAGAGACAGTATGGATGGTGGAAGAACAAAGAGGTAAGAGACAGTATGGATGGTGGAAGAACAAAGAGGTAATAGACAGTATGGATTGCGGAGGAACAAAGAGGTAAGAGACAGTATGGATGGTGGAAGAACAAAGAGGTAAGAGACAGTATGGATGGTGGAAGGACAAAGAGGTAAGAGACAGTATGGATGGTGGAAGGACAAAGAGGTAAGAGACAGTATGGATGGCGGAAGGACAAAGAGGTAAGAGACAGTATGGATGGCGGAGGAACAAAGAGGTAATAGACAGTAAGGATGTCGGAAGAACAAAGAGGTAAGAGACAGTATGGATGGTGGAAGAACAAAGAGGTAAGAGACAGTATGGATGGCGGAAGAACAAAGAGGTAATAGACAGTATGGATGGCGGAGGAACAAAGAGGTAAGAGACAGTATGGATGGTGGAAGAACAAAGAGGTAAGAGACAGTATGGATGGTGGAAGGACAAAGAGGTAAGAGACAGTATGGATGGCGGAGGAACAAAGAGGTAATAGACAGTAAGGATGTCGGAAGAACAAAGAGGTAAGAGACAGTATGGATGGTGGAAGGACAAAGAGGTAAGAGACAGTATGGATGGTGGAAGGACAAAGAGGTAATAGACAGTATGGATGGCGGAGGAACAAAGAGGTAAGAGACAGTATGGATGGTGGAAGAACAAAGAGGTAAGAGACAGTATGGATGGTGGAAGGACAAAGAGGTAAGAGACAGTATGGATGGTGGAAGGACAAAGAGGTAATAGACAGTATGGATGGCGGAGGAACAAAGAGGTAATAGACAGTAAGGATGTCGGAAGAACAAAGAGGTAAGAGACAGTATGGATGGTGGAAGAACAAAGAGGTAAGAGACAGTATGGATGGTGGAAGAACAAAGAGGTAATAGACAGTATGGATGGCGGAGGAACAAAGAGGTAAGAGACAGTATGGATGGTGGAAGAACAAAGAGGTAAGAGACAGTATGGATGGTGGAAGGACAAAGAGGTAAGAGACAGTATGGATGGTGGAAGGACAAAGAGGTAAGAGACAGTATGGATGGTGGAAAGACAAAGAGGTAAGAGACAGTATGGATGGCAGAAGAACAAAGAGGTAAGAGACAGTATGGATGGCGGAAGAACAAAGAGGTAAGAGACAGTATGGATGGTGGAAGGACATAGAGGTAAGAGACAGTATGGATGGCGGAAGGACAAAGAGGTAAGAGACAGTATGGATGGTGGAAGAACAAAGAGGTAAGAGACAGTATGGATGGTGGAAGAACAAAGAGGTAAGAGACAGTACGGATGGTGGAAGGACAAAGAGGTAAGAGACAGTATGGATGGTGGAAGGACAAAGAGGTAAGAGACAGTATGGATGGTGGAAGGACAAAGAGGTAAGAGACAGTATGAATGGTGGAGGGACAAAGAGGTAAGAGAAAGTATGGATGGCAGAAGAACAAAGAGGTAAGAGACAATATGGATGGTGGAAGACCAAAGAGGTAAGAGACAGTAAGGATGTCGGAAGAACAAAGAGGTAAGAGACAGTATGGATGGTGGAAGAACAAAGAGGTAAGAGACAGTATGGATGGCGGAGGAACAAAGAGGTAAGAGACAGTATGGATGGCGGAGGAACAAAGAGGTAAGAGACAGTATGGATGGTGGAAGAACAAAGAGGTAAGAGACAGTATGGATGGTGGAAGAACAAAGAGGTAAGAGACAGTATGGATGGCAGAGGAACAAAGAGGTAAGAGACAGTATGGATGGTGGAAGAACAAAGAGGTAAGAGACAGTATGGATGGTGGAAGGACAAAGAGGTAAGAGACAGTATGAATGGTGGAGGGACAAAGAGGTAAGAGAAAGTATGGATGGCAGAAGAACAAAGAGGTAAGAGACAATATGGATGGTGGAAGACCAA
>NC_090766.1:24263614-24268614 GCF_036898095.1 Palaemon carinicauda
TTGATCTTCCAAATTTAATAATTTCCAGCTTTTTCCATATAAGATAATCCCTGCAAGTTTCATTACTCTACGGTTAAAATTGTGGTCAGGAAGCTGTTCAAAATCAAACAAACACACAAACAGGGGCGAAAACATAACATCCTTCCAACTTCTCTGGCAGAGGTAAAAAAACAAAAGTGATGCCAGAGCACCAACGTCTTAGATGATAACTTCTCGGAACGTTTTTTAGAAAAAAAAAAAAAACGTAAAAAACAAGAACCTAAAAATGAACTTTCCACAACATTTCATCGCCCACCAGTCTTTGGAAATTCCTTGTCTTCGTGTTTTCTAAATAAGAAACGCTTAAAAAATAGAAAATAAAAAAATTATAAAAAAAAAAGTTCAGCAGAGGAAAAGAATAAATCAGACAACCCTTCGCTTCCATGAGAAGGATGCCATATGTTGTACACGCAATCATTCTCTCTCTCTCTCTCTCTCTCTCTCTCTCTCTCTCTCCTCTCTCTCGTAAATCAAACAAATACCATCCATTAAATAGAGAGATTAAAGAAATCGTTCTTTCTTATCTTATCTTATCTATTTTCAAGGACAGTTTTACCTCCACTTCCGTCAGACTCTTGGAATATTCCTATTTTTAATCTTTCTCTTAATTTCCTGGGTTTATTTTTTGTGCAAGGCCAGAATGCTTGGTTGCTATTCATCCAGGTCTTTACATAAGAAACTCATTTACATATCAAAATAAATAAAATAGAAACAAGAGAAAAGAGCAATAAAAGATGATCTCTCCTCTCTCTCTCTCTCTCCTCTCTCTCTCTCTCTCTCTCTCTCTTTTAGTTTCTGGTGAAATTAACCATAAAAAGCCAGCCATTAAAAAGAGAGATTAAAGAAAACGTTCTTTCTTATCTTATCTGTCTATTTTCAAGGACAGTTTAACTTCCTCTTCGGTCAGACTTTGGAATATTCCTATTCTTCCTTTTTCTTTTAATTTCCTGGTTTATTTCTCAGGCAAGGCCGGAATGCTTGGTTGCTATCCATCTAGGTCTTTACATAAGAAACTCATTTACATATCAAAATAAATAAAATAAAACAAAGGAAAAGAGCAATAAAAGATGATCTATCTCTCTCTCTCTCTCTCTCTCTCTCTCTCTCTCTCTCTCTTCATAATACTTTCCCTACTCATAAATACATTCATGAAAAATAGACTATGAATAGGGACTATCAATATCTAGAGGCCATCTTGGACAGCCACCGCTATTCAAAACAGATAAGATCAAACTAATTGAAACTGCAGACTACGATAAAATAACTGTTATAGTCTCCCACCATAGATTTCTAAGCTCTTTAGGAGCTGCTACTCTAGTATAGCGGCATTTCCTAACAACTAGACTCGTAGTGTCACACGACATTCTCTCTCTCTCTCTCTCTCTCTCTCTCTCTCTCTCTCTCCTCTCTCATACCTTTGTGAATAAAGATTCTCAATCAGATGACAATATCAATTTCATTCGGCAGTCAAGTAAATCCCAATAAATATGTCATCTTCAGTTGGGGATGGAGCCTATAATGGACAAAATCCTTAAGTTTTTCATGTTTTTGTGTTTTTTTTTTTTTTTAGTTTTTTATTTATTTCTGGATCAAGGATGTAACAATGCAAAACTCCTTCAAATCACCAATCACTATATGCATCTCAGTAGTGCATAGACAATCATTAACAAGTTTTTTTTTTTAAGTGTCTGAGAGGTTAAAAAACCTTTCGCTATAACAGGCCTATTACCTGATACAAATTTTTTCTAGCCTCTCTTCTTTTAATGTCTACATATGAACACTGTTTCATCTCTGCACTTCCTGACAAACTTCTTCGTCTATTCTCTACAAGATTTACCATTTCCAGCCAACTCTACATAAATTAATAATCTAGTAAAAAAATTTCACACTTTTTCCATTTATTCACTTTGAACTAATACAATTCACTTCTGTGTAAGATACTAACTACCCAACCTTTTGTAGATAATATTTGCACAGTCCTTTCTGTCTTTGTCCCCTATTCTTGCCTTTACCTTACTCGAGTATTTTTATCTTCTATCCACACTGGCAATCCCCACACAATCTCTCCGATTTCCAAATACGAGAACTCCTGGGTAGAGTGACTGTCAACTTTCACCAGTCTTCGTAACTTCTCTTCATCAGCAATAAGTGGATTGCACTTCAATCAGAATTCAGACATTAAATTATAGGATTTCATTCACGGCCATTATTCTTATTCCCCTCATTTACGATTAAGTCCTGAATTCTTTTCCTGGTTTCTACCTTATCACCACCCGTCCCGCCCCTCGCCTAATATTATTAAACGGCCCTAAAGATATTAAAAACATAAAGTCCAGTTTATCATCAAGGGAGTCTACTAAGCTAAAAAAAAAAAAAAAAAAAAAAAAAAAAACTTAAGAGACCCAAGTTTATGAGATAGACGTTATGCATTAAAGTTTCCAAACAACTTCTGATGTTATGTTTTTAGTTTAAATGCTTTAAAGGGCTGCTCATGAATGGCAGGGGACAAGGGACAGTGACATTGCCCTTTCGAGTAGGACAATGGCCTAGCGACTGACCATATATACATATGATATTGCCCAAGCCCCTCTCCACCCAAGCTAGGACAAAGGAGCGCCAGGCAATGGTTTCTGATGACTCAGCAAATAGACCTATAGGCTCCCCTAAAACTCCAGCCTTAGCTCACAAGGATGGTTAGGTTGCAGCGACCAAAGAAACTAACGAATCTGAGCGGGACTCGAACCCCAGTCCGGCGTTCACCAGTCAGGGAAGTTACCACATCGGTCCCCACAATTGAAGAATTAAAATGGGTATTTTAAGATTTTAATACAAGTTACACAAAATAAAATTGGGTAAAACCGAATAAAATGTTCCTGTTTACGCTGTATTGACAACTTTTTATCAATCAACTTGTTCCAAAATTATTTGGAGTGCATAGTATCTATATCAAAATGATCTTTGCAATACACGCACACACTTGTCTTTCCTGTGAATGGACGGGCTTATTACATTGGCTGAACACTTACATACTCTAGATAAAAACAATATTTTTTCACCATTTAAGATATCAAATTCCTTACCATAGCCTACTCTATGTGAACTATGAAACGATTAAATATTTACATAGTTGAAATTCTTTTTAAATTAAGACAGTGCGTCTGTTCCTTTGTAATCATTTCCAAACTGTTGACTTATTTTACTTAACACACTTTATTTCCTATTTATTCGTTCTATGTATAGTTTTTCTTCAACTTCGCTCTCCATACATAACTATAGTATGATTTGATACGTTCTTTCAATCCGCGCTATTCGTATTTTACTTCTCTATCCTATAACAGGGAGAACTAGAAAAGCAGAGTGCAGACCTCCGCCACGTCAGTTTATTTCTCGAAACCCAACTTGCCTTTCCCAGAATCAATTTAGGTAGTAAGCTTATTCGAAGTCTGTGTGACAACCTTGTGCGAACTTGGGGTTAAGATTAGGGTTGATTCGGTCGACATTTTGCTCGACCTTGACCTTGACCTTGGACTTTCAAAACTGAATCACTTCCTCGCTTCAACATAACAATTAATCCCCGAAAGCTTCGCTAATCTATGAGTAAAATCTTAGCCAGGAAGTTCCTCACAAACAAACAGTCAAACAGGGGCGAAAAATAACCTCCTTCCAACTCGTTGGCGAAGGTAAACATCAGTCGAATAGAATTTCACATACATGAAATAATGATGTTAACGTTATGGATCACTACGTAAACACATCTCCCAATTATTAACATTTCTGTTTCTATTATCACAATTCCATTGTTCATAACATCCACACACTCTTGGCACAACTAAGGATGCTATTGTATATAGGAATCATTTAATCCAACCACTGATGCCATTCTGAAACTCTTCTTCTTAGAGAGAGAGAGAGAGAGAGAGAGAGAGAGAGAGAGAGACTTAACCATCTGAATAACGTAGTACCGAGCAACAAAGATGCCATTGTGTGTAGGAGCATTTAATTCAACCACTGATTCTATTCCGAAACTCTTCAGAGAGAGAGAGAGAGGAGAGAGAGAGAGAGAGAGAGAGAGTGCTGACTTAACCATCTGAATAACATAGTAACGAGCAACAAAGATACTATTGTGTATAGGAACATTTAATCCAACTACTGATTCTATTCCAAAACTATTCAGAGAGAGAGAGAGAGAGAGAGAGAGAGAGAGAGACTGCTGACCTAACGAATAACATAGTACTAAGCAACAAAGATATTGTTGTGAATAGGAACATTTAATCCAACCACTGATTCTATTCCGAAACTCTTCGCGAGAGAGAGAGAGAGAGAGAGAGAGAGAGAGAGAGAGAGACCCAACCATCTGAATAGAGTAGTATACCAAGCAACAGTTAAGAGAACTTGTTTAATATAGTTGGAATTCCCAAGAACAGGAAATTAACCGGTCCGAGACAACGTACTTACAGAGAAACCTCCGTCAGATGAACATGCAGATGCAGAATACAGAGATGAGGAGGAAGGCAGTGTGGATTAACGATGGCATTACGGGATAACTAAAAACAAAGATGATTTCTAAAGTAAAGAACAATGGTGTATGATATTTGCTTTCACTAATAGCTAAGGACGCTTTCGTGACGACAGGAACTTGCATTTCGAAACCAACCACTCTCTATATCCTATTTAATTGAATACATTCTTAATTTTTCTTGAATGGTCCAAGAAGTCCATTACTTACTCTCTCTCTCTCTCTCTCTCTCTCTCTCTCTGCATACACACACATATACATGTATATATATATCTATATATATATGTGTGTGTGTGTGTGTGTGTGTGTGTGTGTGTGTGTGTGATTTGAATAGAGAAAGAAGAAATGTAGGACTGAAAATGAGTAAAATCAAAATAATGTTCAATGTAAAGGCAGAGACAACAAATAAGGGTTTTGGACGAACCTCTATATACTGCTAATGAAT
>NC_090766.1:24271114-24273198 GCF_036898095.1 Palaemon carinicauda
TTATAATATTGGGAAAAATGATTGTAAAAATCAATCTCTCGCTTCTAATTTTTCATCTTATAAAAGTTAAACAAAAACAAAAGTATAAAATCAATTTGTCATAAAATTGGGATATCTGCAAAATGATTTTGGTTACAAATCCGTCCCACCCATTTCATATCAAGTAGTGATTTTTATTTGTAATTTATTATCTTGCTAGATTGGATTACATTTATGAATTTGGGCTATATCTCGGAGGTGGGGCCTGTGATCCCTTTCGGCGCCCAAATGTAACTGAGCATAAAACAACTATTCCACAATCAGTAGAAGTTAGAATTTAGACAGCAAGAAGGAATAACAGAGGTACACTAGAAGCCATATTCAATTAAATTAAAAAAATCTTATTGATTGGGGACCAACATCAATTCAATATCTAGTTACGGAAAAAAATAAATGTTCCAGATACGGGTTCCATAAAAATAGAAAAAATTTATAATTCAACAATTTCGCTGTGGTGGCGGTTAAATATCATTTTTTTATTTGATCATATTAAAGATACTAATCAGTTATACCATCTATAAAAAAATACGACTTTAAACCAATGTTAATGACGTGGTAAAAAATAGACAATGATTAATATTTGGCCAAGTGAAAATCAAAATGTATCAGTGTTTGTTCATGGGAAGTTTTAACGTGATATCAAGGTACCATCAAGGTAGAAAATATATATTATTCCAATATTTGGTAAATAACTAAGGTTTATTTCAATATTTGGTCATGGTAAAACCAAAAATATCTCAATATTTAATTATGGTTTTATCTAAAAATATGTCAATGCTTTTCCATGGTAAAACTATATTTAATTTCAACATCGGGTCAATGGGCGGTATTCATAAAGAAAAGGATATGCTTATACTTGCAAAATATGAAGGAAATCCTTCTACTTTGTTCATAAACATTTCAAGCAAAAGCTTCTACTTTTAGAGCAAAAGCATATCCTTATAATCGCATAAAAGTAAATGGTTATACATAAAAAAAGACCCTTTACTTCATATAACGAGCATATGCTTCGAAAAAGCTGAGTCTGGTCAGTAGCAGACTGCAGTTCGAAGAGAAAGGTTGTTCTGTCCGATTCTTAGCACGACGGCAGATTTGTGGGTGTGAGGCATGTTAAACAATACATGCCCCGTTTACCCACACTTGATCGTGATTTCAAGATGTTATTCCGTTTTGAACAACAAAATGTACAGCGGCTTGCAGACAGATATCTTGTCCACACTTGGAATCTCGATGAAATATCAAGGTTAAGCCATAACTTGGTGATATGCATTTTACATTGCTTTTGGATGTATAAACAGTTGGGAGAATACGAAGGCTGCTGTATTTAGGGATGTATGTATGTACAAACAGTATATATGCATGTATGTATGTATATGTATGTATATATATGTATATGTATGTATGTATGTATGTATGTATATATATATACAGTATATATATATATATATATATATGTGTGTGTGTGTGTGTGTGTGTGTGTACAGTACATGCAAATATACTGTATTCATATAATATATAAATATAGTTTATATAAATATATATATATATATATATATATTATATATTATATATATGTATATGTATGTACATATTATATATATATATATATATATATATGTATATGTATGTATGTATATGTATGTATATATATGTCTGTGTATATATATACATCGTATAAATATACATATATACACAGAATATTCATATATTGCAAAAGCTTATATACATGCATGTATATACACATATAAACTATATATATATATATATATATATATATATCGATTCGTACCAGAAAGACATTGTTCTAAATCCCAAACCTGAAATCATTTAGCTGAAATCAACTATTTCAATTCGGTTTGCTTTAAACCTCAATTACCCTTTGCCCTTCGTCCGGGTATCTTAAAGGTTTCCTTCAAACTGCCAAGTTGAGCGTTTAGCGTCTTTAAAACTTTTCAACTCAAATCCATAAATCAAATCACGTAGTTTATTAGTATTATTATTATTATTATTATTATTAATAATAATAATATTATTATTATTATTAT
>NC_090766.1:24273698-24281198 GCF_036898095.1 Palaemon carinicauda
AACCAAAAAAAAACACGATTTTGACGTAAGCATAAACATCATTATGATACTGCTACTACTACTACTACTACTACTACTAATAATAATAATAATAATAATAATAATAATAATAATTATAATAATAATTATAATGATGATGATGATGATGATGATGATGATCATCATCATCATCATCACAGAATGATGATGATGATGATGATGATTATTATTATTATTATTATTATTATTATTATTATTATTATTATTATTATTATTATTTATGTCCTTGTTTGTTTGTTTGTGAACAACGTCCTGGATACGATTTTACTCATAGAGGAGTGAAACTTTCGGGGATTAATTGTTATGTTGAGATGTGGAAGTGATTCAATTTTAAAAGTCCTAGGTCAAGATCAAGGTTGAGCAAAAGGTCGATCGAATGAACCCTAAGGAAAGTTGGTGTCCTGAAATAAGCTGCCGTGGCGGAGGTCTGCATTATCAGAGTTATTATTATTATTATTATTATTATTATTATTATTATTATTATTATTATCACTAGCTAAGCTGCAACCCTAGATGGAAAAGGAGAATGCTATGCCCAGGGACTCCAACAGGACAAAATAGCCCAAGGAGGAAAGGAAATAAGGAAACAAATAAACTACAATAGTAATGAACAATTAAAATAAAATATTTTACGAAAAACATTAACAACAAAATAGACCTTCCATTTAAAAAAACTATAAAATCTTCAAAAAAAAAAAAAAATGAAGGGAAATAAGATATAGTAGTTCACATT
Source organism: Palaemon carinicauda (assembly GCF_036898095.1). Classification (NCBI taxonomy): domain Eukaryota; kingdom Metazoa; phylum Arthropoda; class Malacostraca; order Decapoda; family Palaemonidae; genus Palaemon; species Palaemon carinicauda. The sequence continues at coordinate 24,274,471 of NC_090766.1, forward strand.
TTACCAACCGTGTGTCACACGATCGTACATAGTTCATTTTGTGTATATATTATGCTTGTATATTCGCTCTTTCCTCGCACTAAAAAGAACCTGAATAAACATGCCTGATTTTCTCACCGGTAACGGTGTCGGTTTTGAATATGAAATTTCCTGTTGCATTGAGCTTTTGTATATAAAGGAGAGTGTTCTATAATCAACTCACTCAGTTGCTTTCATCCTGTCTTTGAGTGACAACCTTCTCTCGGCCCGTAACTTTGGTGACCCCGGAAGTCGACTCGCTCCTCCCACCTTCCACCCCACCTCGCCCCTCCATTGTTGGTACTATGCTGCGGCTCCCCCATTGAAACTTTCATCACTCGCCAACGGAGAGGCGTTTGCTTGGTTTCAGCGCGCAGGAGTCCAGTTCCGCATCAAGGGCATGACTCGCTCAACCACCAAAGCAGATTATGTTCTCGCGGCGATACCCGAGGACACCTTCCCGGAAATACCCGACTGGCTTTGTGAACAAGGAGACACCCCAATAGCGTATGACGCCCTCAAAACATACCTTCTGCAGCAGTACTCGCTGTCGCCAGCCGCCCGTATAGCAAATCTTTTTCAGCTCTCGCAACAACCGTTGGGGGACCAAAGGACTTCGCTCGCCCTCATAGAAATGACCAGTATCGCTCGCCTGCAACCTGCCACAGACCGCTCTCCTCGTGAGGTGAACCTACTTCGTGCCCTTTGGATACGCCGTTTACCCGGACCTATACGCGCTGCCATACCCGATGTCGATCGTTTACCCATAAAGGACTTGATGGCCAAAGCTGACGCCCTTATGGACAGCCACTTCAAGACCTCCATCAACGCCTCCACCCCTGAAGAAGAGGACGCCTATTCAATGTCAACCGAAGCTGACGTGAATGCCGTAGGACATACACGCCTACCCCGTGACGTGCCGAAGCGGCGACAAAGCCACCCAGACCCCCCACCACTAGCTCGCGCCCCGACCAACGACTTCTACAGCCATTTACTACCTCCCATCCACTGCAGTTTTGCTACTACCACTTCAGATTCGGGGAAACCGCGAAGAAATGTGCCAAGGATTGTCAGTGGCCAAAAAACGTGTAAGTAGGCTATCGCTCGTGGCAGTGGCCTCCCGTGTTTCTAATCTTTTCTATTTACATGATGCAGGAACAGGCGTGTGATTTTTGGTAGAGGTGGGTGCTTGATCTTCTCTTTTGCCAAGGGAACTCTTCAAGACACGACGTAGTCTGTCTACGTCTGCCGACGTCTGATTGGTTGCTGCCAACGGATCTGCGATACCCACCTACGGTTATGAGAACCTCACATTATCGTTCGGAAACGGTAAATCTAATTGGAAGTTTCTCGTTGCTGATGTCATATTGCCAATCCTCGGTGCGGATTTCCTCTCTCATTTCCACCTTCTGGTTGATGTCGCCCACCGACGGTTGGTCAACGCAGACTCGTAGTTGTCGACACCTCTTCAACCCGCCAACTCCGACCACGCTCTCCACACCAGCGCACCCACGGATGCCTACGCCCACCTCCTCACGTTGTACCCTGAAGTTTTCCGTCCAGAAGTTCGCCAAACGCCCACGGCTCCTGTCAAGCACGGTATTTATCACCATATCAAGACGACGGGACCCCCAGTCTTCGCAAAATTCAGACGTCTGGCACCGGAACGATTGGCAGCCACCAAACAGACGTTCGCCGTAATGGAGGAAATGGGCCTTTGCCAAAAGGCCTCCAGCCATGGTCATCACCCTTACACAGCGTTCTGAGAAAGGCGGCTCCCTCCGTCCTTGCGGAGATTACAGGCGCCTGAACATGCAAACAAAACTGGATCACTACCCCCTCCCAAACATTGCTGATGTGACCTCCTACCTGCACAAAGTGAAGGTTTCCTCTACGCTCGACCTCCTGAACGGGTATTATCAGGTGCCTATGAACCCAGAAGACATCCCCAAGACCGCCATCACCACTCCGTTTGGTACATACACCTTCAATTACTCCTGTTTTGGAGTTTGTAATGCTGGGGCCACGTTTCAACGTCTCATGGATGGTATCTTGGGGGACCTCCCTTTCTGTGTATGTTATGTGGACGACATACTTGTGTTCTCCTCCTCAAAAGAGGAACACCTCCGTCACCTGCGTATCATGCTCGACCGCCTTCAACAAAACAGCCTTGTAGTCCGGTACGACAAGTGTACCTTTGGCGCCAACGAAGTGTCGTCCTTAGGGCACTGCATCACTCCTGAAGGAGTCCATCCCCTCCCTGAGAAGGTAGCAGCCGTTCAGGACTTCCCCGCCCCCTCGACCGTTAAAGCTCTGCAGAAATTCTTGGACATGATCAACTATTATCACCGTTTTCCACCAGCCATTGCCGCCACTCTTGCTCCCCTCTACGCCTCCCTCAAGGGCAAGCCAAAGGACCTGAAGTGGGGTCCCCTTCAAGAAGCAGCCTTCTGCAATGCAAAGAAGGCCCTATCAACTGCTGCGGCTCTCACTTTTCCTATCCCACATGCCCCTCTCCTTCTCTCCACCGATGCTAGCGACGCTGCTATTGGTGCAGTACTCGAACAGGTGGTCAACGGCTCGCCCCGCGCATTGGCCTTCTTAAGCAGAAACTGTCCAAGGCAGAATCGGGTTATTCTACCTTCGATCGCGAATTGCTGGCGGTGCACTTGGCTGTCCGTCACTTTCGCCATTTCTTAGAAGGTATGCCCTTCCTCATTCGCACAGACCACATGCCTCTGGTGCACGCCTTCACTCGACAATCTGACGCCTGGTCTGCCCGTCAACGCCGACATTTCTCCGCCGTGGTTGAATACAATTCCACCCTTCAATACGTCCCTGGGAAAATGAATCCCATTGCTGATGCCCTGTCAAGAAACATATTGGCTGCCGTTCAACTGGGATTGGATTACAACGCCCTGGCTGAAGCCCAACGACAGGAACCAGAGTATCAAGCATGTAGGACATCCTGCACGTCCCTCCGTTGGGAAGACTTCCCCCTCGACGACTCCAACACCACCCTCCTCTGTGACGTCAGTACTGGTAGACCGCGACCTTGGATTCCTGTTCCCATGCGCCGGCAGGTGTTTGATTTCATTCAGGGCCTTTCACATCACTCGTGCCGTTATTCTGCACAGCTGCTGAAGATTAAGTTAATTTCGCACAGCATTTCTAAGGACCGCTCCACTCGTTGGCCTGAAGCCATTCCCATGGAAACTGCAACGTCCGCCTCATGTACATCTGCCTTACTCTCAGGATGGATTGCAAGATTTGGTATCTCAGAGCATATTACTTCTGACAGAGGTACCACTTTCACCTCTCAATTGTGGACATCATTAGCGAATCTCCTGGGCATCACCCTACACCAGACAACGGCCTACTACCCCGCTGCCAATGGAATGGTTGAACGTTTTCATCGCACACTCAAAGCAGTTTTGATGCCCCGCTGCAAGGATTCCAACTGGTTTACTCAGCTTCCCTGGGTTCTCCTGGGACTATGGACCACTCCTAAAGACGCCCTCGACGTCTCGGCAGCTGAAATAGTGTATGGCGACCCGTTGGTCATCCCTGCTGAATTTTTTCCTTCTACAACCTCCTCCGACGAACTCCAGCGCATACGTCATGTCGTGGGAAAATTCACTCCATACCGCCAGACTTACAAGCCCCCAGCGAAGCATCACATACCGACAGACTTGCACTCTGCAACGCACGTCTTCCTGCGCAACGACACTAGCAAGCCACCGCTAACGCCCCCTTACACGATCCCTTTCCTTGTGATCCGACGCAGTCTGAAAGCATTCCTACTAAACGTTTGTGGCAAAGAAGACTGGGTCTCCATTGATCGTCTAAAACCTGCTTATCTCCAGCCAGATAACCCGCCTACAGTTCGCCTCTCTAGCTCAGGGCGCCCTATCTAACATGTACAGTATGTCATTTTTAGGGGGGGGAACCATGTACCAACCGTGCGTCACACGATCGTACATAGTTCATTTTGTGTATATATTATGCTTGTATCTTTGCTCTTCCCTCGCACTAAAAAGAACCTGAATAAACATGCCTGTTTTTCTCACCGGTAACGGTGTCGGTTTTGAACATGAAATCTCCTGTTGCACTGAGCTTTGGTATATAAAGGAGAGTGTTCTATAATCAACTCACTCAGTTGCTTTCATCCTGTCTTTGAGTCACAACCTTCTCTCGGCCTGTCACAACATCACGGCTTATTTAATTACAGAATGTGAAAATGTCATAGCTTTTCGTTAACGACTACGAAACATTGGTCAAAAGTGAAAATATTTAGATAGATATGCACATACGCGCACACGCAGATTTAATCCTTTTCATTGCCCCTTTCCTAAATACATGCCCTCTAACCAGTGTCTGTCTACTCCCTGGAGAGATCTGTTGTCTATAAGCTAAATAAATACCCAATTATACATATGAAATATTTTCAAAATCTTTGGTAAAATTGTCGTATAATTTCCTTTTCATGATAACAAAATCCTCATGGTTCCATGATTATTAATTTTCTCGTATTTATGTATTATAAAAACAGAATAATAATAATAAATAATTATTCAAACACAGATAACAACAAGCATTTGAATATGGGTAAACACTTGCGTTAAAAAACTGAATTTCCAGTGGTTTGATCTGTTTTGTTGAAGTAAAAATACCAAAATCTCTTCTCTGCTGGTTTTAAGCTAAAAGCCCAAGGAAGCTTCCTGGAAAATAAAAAACTGAAGAAAGTATACGAGCAATACATACGTATTTGTTTGAAGGACGTTCATGGATGGCAGAGGCAAGGGACATTGACAATGCCCTAGCTAGCAGAACAATACCCTAGAGACTGACCATATACATATGATCAGCGCCCAAGATCCCTCTCCATCCATGCTAGGACCAGGGAGATCCTGGCAGTTTCTGCTGATGACTCAGAAACTAGACCTATAAGCTCCCCCCAAAACCACCCATCCTTAGCTCACAAGGTGTTGAGGTTGCAGAAACTACAAGAAACTATAGAGCTTGAGCGGGACTCAAACGACATTCCGGCAGATCACAGGCAGGGACGTTTCCAATAGGCCACCAGACCCAATTTAGAATATCCCTGCACGAATAAAATTAATAAGAAGTTCTTATAAGCCAAAAAGCAATTCAATCTACATCGCCTGCCTCAGAAATTAATGGCAATATTTCAATGCTCTACCCTAATAAAGTAAAAAAAAATATGTTCATGTTACACAATGGGTCAAATTCGTAATTTGATACTGGGGAGGGGGAGGGGGGGGGGATGGGGAGGGGGAGGGGGAGGGTCACTTTATTCCATACTCAGTGGCTGAAGGCAAATTTCATCATGGCTTCGTCGTTCCATGTTTGGTGACATATTTCAATTTCAGAGTAACACAATTGTATGCACATTCAACGCTGGATTTTACACATGGTACGGTAAAAAATATGTTAAGGGTATCATGTTTATGTATGTATGTGTATATAAATGTGTGTATAAATATATATATATATATATATATATATATATATATATATATATATATATATATATATATATATATATAAATTTTCAAATACAACATAAACTCTCAATAAACCTGGATGAACTATAACACCGGCCATGATCTCTCTCTCTCTCTCTCTCTCTCTCTCTCTCTCTCTCTCTCTCTCTCTCTCTCTCTCTCTCTCTCTCGACCTGTTACATATTGAACAGCTAAAAGGGACATCCACAGCTGCAGTGTCGACATCAAACGTCCAGACTCTCAATTTGTTCTTTCCAAATGAAAATTCGCTCGTCGCAATGTCTAGCCAATTTCCTTTTTTTTGAAAAATAAGAAAAAAAAAATGTTCAGTAACATAACCGCCAGCTATTTGCACAGTGGAAATACAGTTCATTTTTTTATGAATATTGCGGGAGATTGATATCAACAATTGTAAGGATTTTAACAATGATAATAGTCACATCAATCAAGTCATAAAAAATGAATGAATGAATATATATATATATATATATATATATATATATATATATAATATATATATTATATAAAATATATATATATATATATATATATATATATAAAATATATATATATATATATATATATATATATATATATATATATATATATATATATATATATGAATAAATATATATACAGTATATATATACAGTATATATATATATATATATATATATATATATATATATATATATATATATATATATATATATATATATATGTTAATAATAAAATTTACCATAATAATAATAACTAGAGGGGCACTCAGTAGAGCGCAGACCTCCGCCGCAGCAGCTTATTTCTTGACCTTTAGCTCGACATTGACCTTGACCTTTGACCTCCACAAGTATTAATTGGCGTTGATTTTTATACACTCACATATAAACCAGATGTGAAGTCTCTGTGACAACGATGTCCATACTTATGGCTGATTACGTGAATCGGGCATTTTGCTTAAAGGTGACCTTGACCTTTGACCTTCCTAAACGTAAATATTTTCAGTTTGTTTACATAAAAGTTAATCCCTACAAGTTTAATTAATTTACGATTAAAATTGAGGCCAGGAAGCTGTTCACAAACCAACACACACAATCACAAACACATACAAGGTAGAAAACATAACCTCCTTCCAACTTCGTTGGTGGAGGTAATAATAATAATAATAATAATAATAATAATAAT
>NC_090766.1:24286198-24288698 GCF_036898095.1 Palaemon carinicauda
TGAGATATGTTGTACAGCAATGCGTAGAATATAGATATCCCCTTTTGATAGTATTTGGAGACTATGGAAAAGCCTTTGATAGTGTGCACCGGCCAATTTTATGGAGAGTCCTGCGTTATTATGGAATTCCTCTTAAATATGTAAATTCGATTAAGTCTGTTCATGAGCACAACAAGTGCAAATTTAATGTTAATGGAGTCTTATCAAATTAATTTCCAGTGAACAGCCGAGTACTGAAAGGGAATGTGTTGTCACCTATGTTGTTTATCCTCCTCATGGATTTCGTTATGCATAGAACAGTCAGAGATGGTGGAGAAGGATTAGACTGGATAGGTGATAGGAATTTAGCAGACCTAGTGTATGCTGATGATGTTGTTCTTGTTGGCAGAACACCACAGGATTTGCATTGCTTGCTTACCAGAATGCATGAAATATCACACAAGGTTGAGCTCAAGATAAATCGAAGAAAGAAAGATGATGAGAATGGAGTATGCAATGGAAGATGAAATATCATTGGAAGGAGAAAGGATTAATGAGGTAAAATCATTCAAGTATTTAGAAACTATGATCTTCAATACAGGGTCTTTAGAATTAGAGTCATGGTATGACAATGAAACAATCTCCAATAGATTTAGTAGATTTGAGAACAAAGCCCTCAGAAGGATATTTGGAGATAAATGGCAGGACAGGATTAGAAATGAAACTATAAGAGAGATTGCTAGAGTGCCATATGTGGATGAGATCATGATGAGGGATAGATGAGATGGTTTGGACATGCTCTTCGCACTCCCCAAGACAGATTAATTCATCAAACGTTCATCTGAGCTCCACAAAGGACTAGAAGAGTTGGAAGACCCAGGCCTACATGACTGAGGACTGTGAAGCGCGGAGTAGGAGATGGTGAATGGAGACGTATTGAATTAAAACCTCAAGATAGAAACGACTGGAGAAATCTAACCGAGGCCCTTTGCGTCAGTATGCGTCGGAGATGATGATGATGATGATGATGATTATTATTATTATTTCTATCATTATTAATACAAAGATTCCATATTCGTTACAAAAGATCTTCAATTTTAAACAAAAGCTTAGTGAGAGAGAGAGAGAGAGAGAGAGAGAGAGAGAGAGAGAGAGAGAGAGAGAGAGAGAGAGAGAGAGAGAGAGAGAGAGCCTTAAATTATGTAATCAATGCTCGAACATGAAGACTTTTATACTTCCTATCAACCAATACGTTATGGGCATTAATAGTCTATTTTACTATGCAACATTCATAAAAATCACATGACAGAAAGAAAGAAGAGGAGACTTAAATGTTTCGAGATAGGAAATTATTATCTTATACAAATGACGCTTCACTTCTTGTGGTATTCTACCTAATATCAAATCAGTAGTATGGAAAGAGAGATAAATCCAGTCCTTTATGATTATAACAGAAACCAGCCACCCGTTGAGATACTACTGCTAGAGAGTTACTGGGTGTTTAATCAGAATGTACTGTATTGGATCCCTCTCTAGTTACGGCTCATTTTTCTTTTGCCTACACATATTCTTTACACATTCTCCTGTCCTCATACACCTGACAACACTAAGCTAACCAAACAATTCTTCTTCGCTCAAGGGGTAACTACTGCACTGTAATTGTTCAGTAGCTACTTTCCTCTTGGTGAGGATAGAAAAGACTCTTTAGCTGAAGGTAAGGAGGTCTTCTAGAAGGACATCCCAAAATCATTCCATTTTTCTCTAGTCTTGGGCATTGCCATAGCATCTGAACCATGGTCTTCCACTGTCTTGGGTTAGAGTTCTCTTGCTTGAGGGTACAATAAGACACACTATTCTATCGGTTTCCTTATTTCCTTTCTCACTGGGCGTATTTTTCCTGTTGAAGCCCTTGAGCTTATAACATCCTGCTTTTCTTAGGGGTATAGCTTAGCAAGTAATAATAATAATCTGCAGGATGCTACGATTTTAGCGTCTTACGCACAATTCTTAACGAGCATACACGTGAAAACTATGAATTACTTCATTATATATATATATATATATATATATATATATATATATATATATATATATATATATATATATATATATATATATATATATATATTCTGCAGGATCCCACCTTCTAACATCCTAAATACAATTTTCAAAGTGACATACACCTGAAAATATTAAAATAAATTATTACTTAAAGTAAATTGATTCAGTTTCGAGGTAACCACGTATTTTTTTCTTTAGAGTTCAACCAAAAGATCTTATTATTATTATTATTATTATTATTATTATTATTATTATTATTATTATTATTATTACTTACTAAGCTACAACCCTAGTTGGAAAAGCAGGATGCTGTAAGCCCAGGAGCCCCAACAGGGAAAATAGCCCAGTGAGGAAAGGAAACACGGAATAACAAAATATCTTAAGAACAGTAACAACATTAAATATTTCTTATATAAACTATAAAAACTTTAACAAAACAAGAAGAAGAGAAATTAGATAG
>NC_090766.1:24293698-24309289 GCF_036898095.1 Palaemon carinicauda
AAGAGGACAAAGGAAGAGAAGTTGGGACAAAGCAAGAAGAGGAGGCACGTGGGAAGAAGAGGGTGGGAGGGAAAAGGAAGAGGAAAGAGGACAAAGGAAGAGGAGTTGGGACAAAGCAAGAAGAGGAGGCACATGGGAAGAAGAAAGGAAGGGGAAAATGGACAAAGGAAGAGAAAAACGGACAAACGAATAGGGAAAAGGGGACCAAGAACGAAGGAAGAAGCTAAGCTGAGCCCAAGCATTAAAAAGAATAGGAAGAAATATCACAAGCTTTGTAAAAGAAAAAAAAGGAAAATAGGAAGAGAATTTCAAAGCTTGTCAGCAGATTGAAAGAAATCTCTTGAACTGTTTAATTTAATCAATTAAGAAACGTTTAATGGAAAGAAGGGTGAAGTTAAGTGTGTCCCAAATCTTATGAATTATGCAACATTTAGTTCATTTTAATCAGGTAAAAACTTAATTATTTCTCCGCTAGCTGCGTCTACAAATTACAAATAATCAAATAAACAGAATCAATCAAACATTAATTTCCCAGTGCAAATAAATAATATCAACATTCAACAAACGTATGACTTAACTAATACACCAGAACTTTATAGCAAATCCAATTAAGAATACCATTTATAAAAACGATTGATAAAATTTACATTACGAAGAGGAAGGTTCTAAATTAAATTCGGGTAGAATTTAGCCTCATATAATTAGCAGAGATGGTGAAATTCAGTTGCTAATGTGGGTAGCAGATCTAATTATTCGGTTCCTTGGGCCATTCGATCCCAGGGGAGGAAGACCCCGTGTCTCTTGAAGCGACAATGCCGTCTTCGGAATCACCCATTTCAGAAAATAATTTCTATCTAAATACGTGTGTATGTACATATGTATATATACACATATACATATATATATGTATAAATATACCTTAGATATAACGTATATACATAAACAGTATGTGTGTATATATACAGTATATATATATATATATATATATATATATATATATATATATATATATATATATATATATATATATATATATATATATATATATATATATATATGGAGGACTCATTGGCTAGATACATCAAAGGATAGCCAGTTCTTTGTGATGCGCAGTGCCTATCTAACTAAGGCAAGTGACCCCTCCCGGTCCATACTAATTCTAGTAAGATCAACCACCAGACACCAGGAGTAAAAGCCGAAGAGACAGTTTGCCCTTCGCCTTAAACCCAATTCATCACCCTGCTGCCAGTGACTTCATGGAGATTTAGGGGAGCATTTCCTCCACACCCAAAGCTCTCATTACTCAGCCAAGTTGCTCATCCGCTTATAAGAGTATAACCGTTGGCAAACATAAATTCGAAATTAGTGTGAATCATGCAATAGGAGGAAGCACGTTCAGTTATGCTGCACCGAGACTCTTCAACGACCTTCCACTCGATGTCAAGAATAGCAATAATGTGGCAGCTTTCAAGAAAAACCTGAAGACTTATCTTTTTAGAAAGTGTTATAATAGTGACCTGAAAACTATTAAGCCTGAATACAAATGCTAGCGAAATAACTGATAATGATAAAGAACAAAATATTAACTGGAAAGAAATTATTTTTTCACACACCAAGGCCCGCCTGAACAGACCTTTAGTGTCTGATGGAGGGCGAGAAAAAAACCCGTAAAAGTAAGTAAAGTAAGATTTACCGCCTAGCACGGTTAAAGTCAAGTGACCATAAAATGGTGAGAAGTACAAATTTTTTGATCTATGGTAATGAGAGAAATAAACTTTAAGAAAGAGAATAAATACACATGTGATAAGAGAAAAATTCTGATGATTTTAGTTTAGCAATACAAAATAGGAATTCCTAACTACATGATGAAATGGAAGCAAGTAAAGAAGAAATTAACAGTGATTTAACAAAATTTGTCTTGTAATCAGCACAAGAGATAGGTGAAAGAGTTCCTAAACAAGACCAAGGAAAACTATAAGAAAACAACAAAACCTAATAAAGAAAAGATTGGAAATGAGGATGAAATCCAAGAGAGGAAAAATGATTGGCAAAATTATCCAAAATAATAAACAAACTAAAAAAAAAAAAGAAAAAAAAAACACGACAAAAATTGAGGAAACATTAAAGAAAGGAAGAAGCATCAAATTGATAAAACGAATGCTTGGAACAGGGCACCTCCAGATATTTGATTTAAAGGATGAAAATGGAAATATTTTGAACAAAAGAGATGGAGTGATAAAAATTGCAAAGGATTTCTATATAATGCTGTAGTAATATAAGAAATAGCTTTGCCTATAAAAATAATGAAACATTTGAGTCGGTGCTAAAAGTAACAGTAGGAGGAATAAAGAAAGCATTAAAAGCCATGAAAAGAGGCAAAGCAACACGAGAAAATGGCCTAACAATTGATTTAATAATAGATGGAGGAGATTTCATAGTAGTAAAACTCACTGAACTTTAAAAAAAAACTTGCTGAACTTTAAAAAAAACAACTTGCTGAACTTTGAAAAAAAAAATAAAAAAAAGTCTGCAAGAATCCTCTATGCCTACAGATAGGGAAAACTTTATTATTATATTAATTCACAAAAATGGAGACAAAAAAAAAAAAGACCTGAAAAATTACCGCCCGATAAGTTTACTCTTAGTAATATATAAAATATTTACAAAGATCATTACGCCGAATAGAAAGGACGCTAGAATTTAATCAACCAAAATGTGTTTCTAAATCCGGACTAAGATGGTGAGGGTGAGCAGCCGAAGAACAATGCAGTTTAAATCAATTATCTCCTTTGATGCAAATCAGCCCAGAAGTGAAAGTTCTGTCTGTTGATTCACACGGTTTAAATAAATACAAAAATACTTAAATATGAAGAACATGAATAAATAACTCGAAGTATCTATGCTTTCATGGTTTTTAAAAATAAATATATTTTCTTTTAAATAAACAACAAAACGAACCTGTTTCTAAATCAGAAACAGGTTCGTTCTGTTGTTTATTAAATAGGAAAAAAATATTTTTCAAAAACCATGAAAGCATACATACCTCGAGTTATTTATTCTCTTCTTTAACTAAATATTTAAACGCCTCAAGTGTTGAAGTGGTGCCATCTGGTAACAGCTTCTGTTTATTGCTAAGACGATATTTTACAGAAGAGTGGATATACTGAATCATAAATCATGATGAATTCAGTAATTAAGAAACAATTAAAGGTAAGAACAAAGATTAAGCAAGTAATCGATCCCAGATGGTAGTTTAAGTGTATCAATATACATACAGTATATATACTTATATATATATATATATATATATATATATCTTTACATATATATATATATATATATATATATATATGTAAAGATATATATATATATATATATATATATATATATATATATATATATGTAAAGATATATATATATATATATATATATATATATATATATATATATATATATATATATATATATATATATATATATATATATATATATATATATATATATATATATATATATATATATACATTTATATATATATATATATATATATATATATATATATATATATATATATATATATATATATATATGTACATATACTGTATACATCTATAACAAATAAGAGAATACAGCCGTTTCTTGTCCACTACATAAAAAAGGGCTTTATTCCTGTCCGGGGTATAGCCAGTTTTCATCACCACGCCGGCCAGTGCAGATTGGTAATGGTGGGATATTTTCGTCTGATAGCTCACAGAAAACCAACCTAGTATGGGTGACCGTGACTAGCACAGCTTTGCTGATCATGGCGATACACAAACCCTTTCCACCAAGTTGGTGTGTGTGAATGAGTGAGTGTGTGTGTGTGTGTGAGTGTGCACATGTTCTAGAAATACATATCGCATCTGAACAATACTTCCACCTTCAATGCCAAAGGGATCATTATTCCAAAGAGTCCCACAATAAATGACAAAACCGGAACACTTGAACCCACATATCCAACGCTTCAATCCCACATGACAACACCGAATCCTTTGTTATGCTTTAAAACCTCTTTGAATTCGTTCAGCATATTCTGGCTTCAATCCCTCTTTTCAAAGCAAATGGAATCTTCAAAGTGGGAAGAAGAATGATATATCCTAATATTTTGGAGGTCGTTGTTTATCCTTTAAGCTGCTTTGAAAAACGGTTTTCAAAAATTATTTTTTCCGGAGTATTAGGCCGCTAACATATGACACAATAAAGCAATAAATAATGAAAGGCTGTCAGTGAAACAACTTTTTTCATATTAAATATATGCATGAGAAACAGATATATTGGAAAAACTAAAAGCTAATTCATATTGCTTGACCTCCCAAGCAGATTACCTTTGACTGCCGATTTGGAAGCAAGTGTTCTCTTTATGAATTCTGCATGCAATGCCTACATGTATGTATGCACTTCTGCTTGTACCTATACAATTATCTATCTATCTATCTATCTATCTATCTATCTATCTATATATATATATATATATATATATATATATATATATATATATATATATATATATATATATATATATATATGCAAAAAAAATGGACAATTAAAATGTTTAGCAGATTCTAACTAGTTTCGTCTTCAACTTCTCCACAAGTCCTCTAGTCCAGTAAATCTACCATTTGACCTAGGACAAATTGCCAGAAAAATGAAATTACTTGCAATGACTTTTAATTATCATGCTAAAAGAAATATCAAAAATGTAGAAATATATATTTGGTGGAACATGGTGAAATATGCAATTCAAGGTAGCCATTGTCGAAATATCTGTTTTTGATTATATTGCCAAAAGTAATAGAGCTAGAATTATGAAAATGGTGTCTATACCCATGTTTTCATGGTCGAAGAATCATTTGAGACTAATTTCAGGGAGCTGTCATGATTACATCATAATGAATTCAATATGGCTGCCATGGTTGGTACGCAAAAACTGAAAATCGCAATAACTTCGACAGTATCCTACCGAAGACAACAATCTTGGTGTCTATTTATAGGTTTTCATGGTAAATGAGTCTATTTATCTATAATGCAGGTGTCAGTTTGTTGAAATTGAAACCAAGGCATGCCACTTAATTCTCCTTAAATGTAGGTTCACATGCCCAAGATATCACGATCATCATCTGAAGTCTCGTCAGTGTTCTCCAAGTTCATGTTCTCACAGATCCCCCTGCATTCACTGCAGGCTGGTGTACAGTCAAGACCCAGTCGTCTGCACCCACAACGTTTTCCGCACCCTGTCTTGCATTTGCATCTTACCACTTCCAATAGTGATTTTGGAGCAACGTCCAAATCAGTCATAAGGGGGAACATTTTTCCTTCGATGATCTTCCACCCCCAATTTTCAGCATTCAGGCTGTTACCCTTCCACGCCTGAACTTGGTGGAAAACACGGAAACTGTGGTACTTTACTGCCCCTGAAGTTGGTGGCAATGATTTGGGGTGAATAACTTTTTTGCTAGTGGCAACTAATTCTTGAAACCTGTGGTGTCTCAGTGAATCCAGATTGCCATCTGGTTTTGCCTTGTACACACAAAGCATAGCTTTCTCCCCTGCCTGAATTATTTCATCCTCGCTGGAATCATAGTTGCCAAACACCTTAGCAAGGTCACAAAAGTATTCACTGTCCTGTGCCAACTTCAGTGCCACACCCTTTCCATAACCAAAGACACGTGAAGTTGTATCACAGCCAAGGAACGCATGGACAAAAAGAATGCTATTGCAAAGATCATCTCCAAGTTTCTGACATACATGTCCAATGTTCAGAAGTTGCTCCTTTTTTCCCTTTTTAGGCTCCGGCCTCCAGAACATATTATACTTCACATTCTTAGTATGATAACATAGAAGGACAAGAAGATCTGTATCATCTCCAACGAGAATAACATTACACTGCGACACAACCTTTATTGCGGTCTGGACAATAAGTAGATCAGCATCATCTTTTGCGTGGTGAACTTCACAACCAGCAGCTTCAAGGGAATCACCAAGCAAATTAATGAAACGTTGCTTGTTTTCATCATTTGATAGGAATTCCTCTTTTTTGATCTTGAGCGACATCTGAGTTTGAAAATTGACTGCTCTTCCTTGGCGCGTTCCTAGGCGTCTTTGATGGGTACTATCTTTCGTTGATGGCCCACTGGTGTAACCATCAAAAACGATGACTGCCTTTCCATAACGTTTCTTCACATATGACGTGTACCTTTGAAGGATCGACTTATAGGTGTCTCCAATTTGCCATGGAATCCTGTGAAGTAGGGCACCACCATCGAGTACATATTGGCAATTGGAAGGTTTGTCCGGACGATCATCCTGTGGGATCAAATCCCAAATAGCTTTTGCAAGGGCTGGTTTGTTGGCTTTAAGCTGAACGTGCCTGGTCTCAAACAGAGCTGGTGGATAAGAGCATAGTTCATACTGAAAGGCATCCAGCAGATCTGTAGCCTGTGTTCCGGCGATCACCAGTCTCTGAAACAGTAGCTGGGGATCGATGTTCACTTTCTCCCCATCAATTTTGATAGTTGACTTTGATTCTGGTGTTATAACCTGATTTTGTTTCCGAAATACATATTGATTAACAATATTTCCTGTCATATCCTCAAGAATTTTCTGTCCAACTTCCTTGGCTAACTCTACATTAACGTCCTCTCTAGTAGCTACCCCTGTCACAATATTTTGCAATGACATACTTTCTTCAAATGGATTCCTTTCTGCCAGTATTGAAACGAGTTTGTTGGTATCGGCTATGTCCTTTGCCTGACGTGCCTTTGACAGATCTTTATGCTGCTCACTTGTTGCATACTTAACTGAAGTCAGTTGCTGCATGGCATCATTGACCTCTGCGCAAATAGGTCTGGACAGACACCATACCAGTCGCTGTGTTTCTGTCATACCCCGTCCTCTCGTCAAACCACCCGTTGTTTTAAGGCTTCTCATGAGAACTTGTTCTATAACCAAATCTGGGGACAGTCCTGCCCAATAACGATCCGACCTTCGCACGACGTGCAAACCGTCCATGAAGTTGGAGTAGATATATGGATTGGAATCCTCCAGCTTCCACATTTTCTGCAGATATAGGTACACCGACTTTGTGTACAAGTTATGTCCAGAGGCAGCAAAATAAGGCAACATATTTTGCAAGGTTGTAAGATGCAACTTCCAGTCACCTGTTCGTTCGGACCTCAGGAAGTTCCGAACAATGTCAATCAATTTCATATACATAACCCACAGTTTCCCTGTTTTATGTTCTACTGTATTTAGTGCATTCAGTAATCTTTCCTTGACAGAATGGAATGCTGGTGATGAACTTATCTCAGATGGTACCATTTGTCCTTCTAGAAGTTCATCGACTAAAATTCCAAGTTCCTGAATTTCAGTTGGGAGAGGGATTTCCGCACCATTAAGAACTGAAACCGATAAAGGATCTATATCCTCAAAGGTGTTATCATCCTGAAACTCCATGACCGTTGAGCTATCCTCATCGTCGTGATCTTCTGTAGCAGAGGTGCCATTTAGCTGAAGGCCGAATGTTTTTGCAATCAAAGCTGTGTTCAAAGCAGTGTCAAGCAACAGGTGACCACGTACAGCCCTTGCAACAGCCTTTCCACTCATAATGTGTGTAACGGTATTGGAAGCAAAGATCATTTCCAGCAATTCTTGGAGTCCAGTTCCGGCCATCAAGTGTCCTATGCTCCCGAGAAAACTCATTAAAGTGTGAAAACCTCCAAGACGGATTATAACTGAATGTAGCTGTGTGCTTGGATCTTCACTTTCCACTATTGTCATGGCTTTCCACCAGAGAGGTTGGTCAAACGTTATTATGGGTGTCACTCCATATCGATGTGCATGGTCAGAAACAAAGATGAGGGTAGAATAGACACAATTCATATCACTTGGGTTTAAGTCTATCATGGGCAAAAACATAGTAGATGCCTGTCCTGGATGCTCACCATGAGTTATCAGCTGCATCATCCCGGACCATCCAGGTCGGCGAGGTTTCGCACAGAATGACACTTTCCATAACAGGTCTATGTCCATGAGCCTGTCTCCTAGCATTTCATCATCTCC
Source organism: Palaemon carinicauda (assembly GCF_036898095.1). NCBI lineage: Eukaryota > Metazoa > Arthropoda > Malacostraca > Decapoda > Palaemonidae > Palaemon > Palaemon carinicauda. The sequence goes on from NC_090766.1 coordinate 24,301,796, forward strand.
CTTCAGTTTCTCATACTTCAATGTAGCCAAGCCTTCATTCATTGGAGAGAATTGATGTATACGTATCCTCCCAACCTTTGCAATGTCCTCTGCAGACATACTTATACGTTTGATTACTGATGCATGGTCAATTTTGGGAGTGATCGCGGTGATAATTCCCATTCCGTGGAAAGTTCCACTGCCATCAAGTGTTCTGATGTTGTGGTCGACATTATCTGCCACATACTGCATAAAGTGACCTTGAAGAAAACCTGGAATGTCAATGCCTGCGCTTACAGCTGCACATCGTTCATATTTAAGTACCTCGGAGTAGGAGGATGTAAATCCATGCTGGTACAGGGTATCTAACAGAAATCTAGAAGCAAAGTGATGATGTAACTGAACAGCCAGGCCTAGCTGGAGTGGAGCAGTGATAACCCTAGGGCAGGTTGCCTGCATCATTGCTTGACCAACTGAGCTTATCTTTAAATTCTTCTCCTTTCCAACAAATAGGACATCAAGAAAACGTTTCAATGAATTTGGTAGATATGACAGAGTCTTCTCAGTTGAAGCCATCTCAAGTGTACTCGGATATAACTCCTTGGACTGAATGATTGACTTTATGTCGCTCTTAATTAAGTTGGCGGCTGCCTCTACCATTCGTAACTTTTCTAACTCACAGTCAAGCTGCCTTGATTGCTGATAGAAATTGTTGAGTATAGATTGTGCCTTACGCCTGAATGTCACAACATTTTCAGTACCATTAATCTCAGTTATCAAAATGCTGTCACCAAAGTGTTTCTGAAGCATTTTTTTCGTATGTTTAAACGTATACGGTTCACAATTGGGTCCTAATAGTTCTGCCATCTTTGTGATTATATCGTTGACAGTTGTCTGTTCTACATCATTTGCTTCTAAATTTTCAACAGCTTTAAGGAAAGCAGATTCTTTTTCTGAATCCCCTGGGCATCCAACTTTTATTTTTTTTGCACTGGTGCCGTACTCATTTTTTGTACAGCTGAGGAACTGTGGTATCTGATTGCCCTTTCTAAAGTTCGAGTCACAAGCCTTGTGATAGACACCCTCAGCTGCAAAAAGGTCTTCTCCAGCAACAACTAATCTTGCTTTCACTGTCTCAGACCATGAGTCATTGCGTTTATCACAACATTCCATGATACTTTTGGAATATATTTTTGTTCGCACTGAAATGAGTTTATAGTCTGTCTTCCTCCCATTGTATCTATCGCCTACACCACAGAATACGCAATGGTCCTTGATAGAATGGGTTGGAGTTGCTGAACGGAGACTAAAACGATTGTCATTCGATTGATTGTCCTCTTCGTCAAGCTTACGTTTGTCTCTTTGTATGCAATTTGGATTGATGAAATTATTGCGACACAATGTATGTATTTGTTGTCCAGGTGCCACAGCAACAGTTTCATTCCGTTCAACACAGGCCCTTGCAATTCCATCACATCCCTTTTGCGTCAGCTTTGTCAGCGCCTCACCATTGTGAATTGGCTTGCCACAGAACACACAGTCAAGCATCCTGCAAAATAGAGAAACTGATCAGAAGTGTGTTAAAATAAGTAAAGAATGAGCTCAAACTTTCACATGTAGTAGTTATGAGGACTCACCACAAAATGATGATTAAAAACCAGGACAGATGTTATAAGTCCAAACTGGAGAGTGGTACTAGGTGTTCCGGACGAGAGTAAATGTAACCCTGCCTCATGCACGACACCCGCCTCTAAACCGTTTAACCATCATGTTTATTCAGAAGGTCGGGTTAAAAAACAAAGCAAAGTTTGGTATATTAGAATGAAAGCTTGGTTTTTTAACCCGACCTTCTGAATAAACATGATCGTTAAACAGTTTAGGCATTTCTTCTATATGACAGAGGCGGGTGTCGTGCATTAGGCAGGGTTACATTTACTCTCATCCGGAACACCTAGTACCACTCTCCAGTTTGGACTTATAACATCTGTCCTGGTTTTTAATCATCATTTTGTGGAGAGTCCTCATAACTACTACATGTGAAAGCTCAATAATCATTCACATAGACACCAAGTTTGCTGTCTTTGGTGGGATTCTGTAAAAGTTACTGCGATTTTCAGTTTTTTCGTGCTTACCACGGCAACCATATTGAATTCATTATGATGTAATCATCACAAATCCCTAAGATTGGTCTCATATGATTCCTTGACCATGAAAACATGGGTATGGATATCATTTTCATAAGTCTAGCTCTATTACTTTTGTCAGTATAGGCAAAAACAGAAATTTTAGTAATGGCTACCTTAATTTGCATATTTTACCATGTTCCACCAAATATATTTTTCTACATTTTTGATATATCATGTGGCAGGTCTAACTTAAACATATGAAAGTGGTTTCGTTTTTCTGGCAATTTGTCCTGGGTCACCCCCCTATTTTGGGCTAGATTTACTGGACTACTCTTGAAGAAGCCTAAGACGAAACTAGACGTTTTTTTTTTCTTACATTTAAGCATCATTTGTTTCTGTGAATTTTACGCATGCATGATTAAATTCTATAAATACCCATATTACATACCCATATATCCTGGATAATTTTTATAAATGTATATACAGATATAGACAGATATATATAGATTTGAATGTGCATATGCATATATCAATTTATTTTCTGTTTATTTTTCTCACAGACTCTGAAGGATATCTGAACAGTTGAAAATTTTCCTTTCCCCTTTTCTCCTATAGTCTTTGAAATGGCTCTTGAATTAAACATTTATTCTCTTATTTAGATTTTTTCTTTCCCAACAACTTTTAAAGGATAATTGAACTATTAAAGCCTCTTCCTTTTAGTTTTTCCTTTGCATCTGTAAATTGTTACATTACCTAATAATGTTTCGTACTGATTCCTTAATAAACACACACACACAAATATATATATATATATATATATATATACATACATACATAATATATACATATGTATAAATATAATTATTACATATATATGGGTCTCTCTCTCTCTCTCTCTCTCTCTCTCTCCTCTCTCTCTCTCTCTCTCTCTCTCTCTCTCTCTCTCTCTCTATATATATATATATATACATATTTATATATATATATGACGCAGTTCCAGTAGGCCCTGCTGCTTCCTCCGGGGCCTTAGATGACCGCGGAGGTAGCAGCAGTAGGGGAGTCAGCATTATGAAGCTTCATCTGTGGTGGAAATGTGGGAGGTTGGGCTGTGGCACCCTAGCAGTACCAGCTGAACTCGGTTGAGTCCCTGATTAGGCTGAAGGAACATAGAGAGTAGAGGTCCCCTTTTTGTTTTGTTTCATTGTTGGTGTCGGCTACCCCCCAAAATTGGGGGAAGTGCCTTGGTATATAGATAGAGATATATATATATATATGTATATGCTGTATATACATGTGTATATATATATATATATAAATATATACTGTGTATATATATGTATATATATGCGTGTGTGTATATGTATATATATATATTATATATAATGCACGAAAAAGTTTATTCACTAAAAAGTACAATCATGTGTATTCAACATGCACGATACCATACTGTGAAAATCACAACACCACCACCACCACCACATAGCCACATATACAAATATTACATAATCCCTACTTCATCAAAGAACAAAAGGGTGAAATAAAGGAAGCCAAAAGGCACGAAGAGACTATAAACAAACGTACACTCGTACGCAAAGTACGAGAATTACTGCACGTCTGATACGGCGTTTCCATCACGCCCTGTCATTGTGCGATTTCGATTCCATTACCATATATCAAAGGAGCAGGTCCTTAGTCACGTTCGAGTTCAACTTAATACTCGCGGTCTCTATAGGTCCACGTTCCACTGTCCATTCTTTATCTAAGTTCCACTGTCCATTCTCTGTTTACGTTTCAGCATGTAATCTCTACGTTCCACTGTCCATTCTCTATTTACGTTCCACTGTCCATTATCTGTTAACGTTCCTACATTTAATCTCTATGTTCCACTGTCCATTCTCTACGTTGCAGCATGTACTCTCTACGTTCCACTGTCCATTTTCCAGTTACGTTCCACTGTCCATTCTCAGTTTACGTTCCGGCATTTAATCTCAATGTTACACTGTCCATTCTCTATTTACGTTCCAGCATGTAATCTCTACGTTCCACTGTCCATTTTCCATTTAGGTTCCACTATTCATTCTCTATTTACGTTCCAGCATTTAATCTCTACGTTCCACTGTTCATTCTCTATTCACGTTCCAGCATTTAATCTCTACGTTCCACTGTCCATTCCCTATTTACGTTCCGGCATTTAATCTCTACGTTCCACTGTCTATTCTCTATTTATGTTCTACTGCCCATTCTCTGTTTACGCTCCAGCATTTAATCTCTTATGTTTGACTGTTCATTCGCTATTTACATTCCAGCATTTAATCTCTCCGTTCCACTGTCCGTTCTCTATTTACGTTCTACTGTCCATTCTCTGTTTACGTTCCAGCATTGAATCTCTACGTTCCACTGTCCATTCTCTACTTACGTTCTACTGTCCATTCTCTGTTTACGTTCCAGCATTGAATCTCTACGTTCTACTGCCCATTCTCTGTTTACGTTCCCCGCATTTACTATCTATGTTCCACTGTTCATTCTCTATTTACGTTCTACTGTCCATTCTCTGTTAACGTTCCAGCATTTAATCTCTATGTTCCACTGATCATTCTCCATTTACGTTCCAGCATGTAATCTCTACGTTCCACTGTCCATTCTCTATTTACGTTCTACTGTCCATTCTCTGTTAACGTTCCAGCATTTAATCTCTATGTTCCACTGATCATTCTCCATTTACGTTCCAGCATGTAATCTCTACGTTCCACTGTCCATTCTCTATTTACGTTCTACTGTCCATTCTCTGTTTACGTTCCGGCATTTAATCTCTATGTTCCACTGTCCATTCTCTGTTTACATTCCAGCATTTAATCTCTATGTTCCACTGTCCATTCTCTATTTACGTTCTACTTTTCCTTCTCTGTTTATGTTCCAGCATTTAATCTCTACGTTCCACTGTCCATTCACTATTTCCGTTCCAGCATTTAATCTCTATGTTCCACTGTCCATTCTCTATTTACGTTCCAGCATCTAATCTTTATGTTCCACTGTCCATTCTCTATTTACATTCCAGCATTTAATCTCTATGTTCCACTGTCCATTCTCTATTTATGTTCCAGCATTTAATTTCTATGTTCCACTGTCTATTCTCCATTTATGTTCCAGCATTTAATCTCTATGTTCCACTGTCCATTCTCTATTTATATTCCAGCATTTAATCTCTATGTTCCACTGTCCATTCTCTATTTATGTTCCAGCATTTAATCTCTATGTTCCACTCTCTATTTACGTTCCACCGTCCATTCTCTGTTTATGTTTCAGCATTTAATCTCTATGTTCCACTGTCCATTCTCTATTTACGTTCCAGCATTTAATCTCTATGTTCCAGCATTTAATCTATGTTCCACTGTCCATTCTCTATTTACGTTCCACTGTCCATTCTTTGTTTACGTTCCAACATTTAATCTTAATGTCCCACTGTCCATTCTCTATTTACATTCCAGCATTTATTCTCTACGTTTCACTGTCTATTCTCTATTTACGTTCCACCGTCCCTACTCTGTTTACGTTCCAGCATTTAATCTCTATGTTCCACTGTCCATTCTCTATTTACACTCTGCCATTTAATCTCTACGTTCCACTGTCCAATCTCTATTTACGTTTCAGCACTTAATCTCTGTTTCACTGTCCTTTCTCTATTTACGTTCCACCGTCCGTTCTCAGTTTACGTTCCAGCATTTAATCTTTATGTTCCACTGTTCATTCTCTATTTACGTTCCAACATTTAGTATCTACGTTCCACTGTCCATTCTCTATTTACGTTCCACCGACCCTACTCTATTTACGTTCCATCATTTAATCTCTATGTTCCACTGTCCATTCTCTATTTACGTTCCACTTTTCATTCCCTGTCTACGTTCCAGCATTTAATCTTTACATTCCACGGTCCTTTCTCTATTTACGTTTCACTGTTCATTCTCTATTTACATTCCACTGTTCATTCTCTATTTATATTCCACTGTTTAGTCTCTATTCAAGTACCACTGTCCATTCTCTATTTACGTTCCAATGTATATTCTCTATTTATATTCCACTGTTCATTCTCTATTTACGTTCCACTGTTCATTCTCTATTTAGGTTTCAGTGTTTATTCTCTATTCAAGTTCTAATGTCCATTCTCTATTTACGTTCCACCATTTATTCTCTATTCAAGTTCTATTGTCCATTCTCTATTTACGTTTCACTGTCCATTCTCTACTCAAGTTCCACTCTCCAATCTCTATTTTCTACAGTTCATTTTGTATTTAAGTTCCGTCGTCCTATATTTTATTTACGTTCCACTGCTCATTCTCTATTTACGTTCCACTATTCATTCTCTATTCACGTTCCACTATTCATTCTCTATTTACGTTCCACTGTTCATTCACTATTCACATTTCATTGTCCCTTCTCTATCTACGTTCCAATGTCCATTCTCTATTTCACTGGACTGCATTCAATAATACCTGGTGAAATGGTAGGTTTAATATCAGGAACAGAATGTAAATCTTAATATAACTTCTACATAGCAATTGTAAGTATTAGAAAATATTCATGACAAGAAAAATAGGCATTCAGCTTCTTATTCTTACTATGTATAAGTAAACATGACCAAAATATATGTAACCCATTTATTCTTAGCAACTAAGTTTAATAAATATAACTGAATAAATGGCCGATTCTTAATTCAATATCTAAAAATCAATATTTTCTTAATCAATGTTGATAGAATGTTAATGCTGATAAATCCGGATAAGGACAAATTTTCAATATTATATATACGGTAGATATGTCGTAGGTCAAAAGGGATTTCATAATTCTACACTAAGTTTATAACTACGTGACAAACGAGGAAAGCTTCTATAAAAAATGAGGGGATTCTACCTACATCACTGAGAGAGAGAGAGAGAGAGAGAGAGAGAGAGAGAGAGTTACAAGGATTTAGGATGTCTCAAAGACATTTTATTCCGACCGCGGAGACTCCGTTTGCTCTTTAGTAGAGCGATTTAGTTTAAGCATTCAGAGAGTTCTTGTGATCTTGTCTAACTTATTCTTGAACTCGTTTACCGTGTCACTGTTTACTTCATCCGCTGGAAGTCTATTCCAAGTATTTCCTATTTTATATCTGAAAAAATTGCCACATTGAGTGGTGTTGTATCTTTTCAATTCCAGTTTATATCCGTTACCTCTGGACTGATTTGTGTTAAGCGTGAATAGATTGTTGTAATCTACATTTGTTATTTCTTTAAGAATTTTGGATGCCTCTATTAACTGTCCCATTATTCGTCGTTTGTAGATCAAATAAGTTTAAACGTTTCATCCTCCGTCTATATCCAAATTGCCTTAATGTTGGAACTAGTTTCTAGTT
>NC_090766.1:24309789-24339789 GCF_036898095.1 Palaemon carinicauda
GGAAAGCCCCGGGATGGGATACGATGGAATAACTGTAGAGATGATACTGGCTGAAAATGAAGTGACTCCCAGACTACTTACAAGATTATTTTGTAGAATGTGGCACAAAGAGGCAAAACCTGATGCATGGGAGTTAGGTGTTGAAAGGCTGAGAGATGAAAAAGAAGGATTTAGAAAAGGTAGAAGTTGCACTGACCAAATCTTCATTTTGAGATATGTTGTACAGCAATGCGTAGAATATAGAAATCCCTTTTTGATAGTATTTGGGCACTATGGAAAAGCCTTTGATAGTGTGCAACGGCCAATTTTGTGGAGAGTCCTGCGTTATTATGGAATTCGTTCTTACAATATGTAAATTCAATTAAGTCTGTTCATGAGCACAACAAGTGCAAATTTAATGTTAATGGAGTCTTATCAAATTAATTTCCAGTGAACAGCCGAGTACCGAAAGGGAATGTGTTGTCACCTATGTTGTTTATCCTCTTCATGGATTTCGTTATGCATAGAACAGCCAGAGATGGTGGAGAAGGATTGGACTGGATTGGTGATAAAAATTTAGCAGACCTAGTGTATGCTGATGATGTTGTTCGTGTTAGCAGAACACCACGGGATTTGCAATGCTTGTTTACCAGAATGCATGAAATATCACACGAGGTTGGGCTGAAGATAAATAGAAAAAAGACATAGATGATGGGAATGGAGTATGCAATGGAAGATGAAATATCATTGGAAGGAGAAAGGATTAATGAGGTAGAATCATTCAAGTATTTAGGAACTATGATCTCCACTACAGGGTCTTTAGAATTAGAGTTTAGTGAAAGATTGAAGAAAAGTAAATTAGAAAATGGCTAGGTTAAGTAAAATTTGGAAATCAAATCGCCTGAAATTACATATGAAAATCAGACTATGTATCAGTTTAGTATGATCGCTGTTACTCTATGGACATGAGTCATGGTCTGACAATGAAACAATTGCCAATAGATTTAGTAGATTTAAGAACAAAGACCTCAGCATGATAATGGGAGTTAAATGGCAGGACGGGATTAAAAAGGATACTATAAGAGAGATTACTCGAGTGCCATATGTGGATGAGATCATGATGAGGGATGGATGAGATGGTTTGGACATGCTCTTCGCACTCCCCAAGAGAGATTAGTTCATCAAACGTTCATCTGAGCTCCACAAGGGACTAGAAGAGTTGGAAGACCCAGGCCTACATGACTGAGGACTGTGAAGCGCGAAGTAGGAGATGGTGAATGGAGAAGTATTGAATTAAAACCTCAAGATAGAAACGACTGGAGAAATCTAACCAAGGTCCTTTGCGTCGGTGTGCGTCGGAGATGATGATGATGATGATGATGATTATTATTATATTATCATTATTTCTATCATTATCAATACAAGGATTCCATATTCGTTACAAAAGATCTTCATTTCTAAACAAAAGCTTAGTTCCAGAGAGAGAGAGAGAGAGAGAGAGAGAGGAGAGAGAGAGAGAGAGAGCCTTAAATTATTTAATCAATGCTCGAATATGAAGACTTTTATACTTCCTATCAACCAATACGTTATGAATGTTAATAATACTATATTCTATTTTAGTCTTTTTTACTATGCAACATTCATAAAAATCACATGACAAAAAGAAAGAAGAGGAGACTTAAATGTTTTGAGATAAATTATTATTTTATACAATGACGTTTCACTTCTTGTGGTATTCTACCTAATATCAAATCAGTAATATGGCAAGAGAGATAAATCCAGTCCTTTATGATTATAACAGAAACCAGCCACCCGTTGAGATACTACCGCTAGAGAGTTACTGGGTGCTTTGACTAATCAGTATGTACTGTATTGGATCCCTGTCTAGTTACGGCTCATTTTTCTTTTGCCTACACATATTCTTTACACATTCTCCTGTCCTCATACACCTGACAACACTAAGCTAACCAAACAATTCTTCTTCGCTCAAGGGGTTAACTACTGCACTGTAATTGTTCAGTAGCTACTTTCCTCTTGGTGAGGATAGAAAAGACTCTTTAGCTAAAGGCAAGGAGGTCTTCTAGAAGGATATCCCAAAATCATTCCATTTTTCTCTAGTCTTGGGCATTGCCATACCATCTGGACCATGGTCCTTCCACTGTGTTGGGTTAGAGTTCTCTTGCTTGAGGGTACAATAAGACACAATATTCTATGTTTCCTTATTTCCTTTCTCAATGGTTGTATTTTTCCTGTTGAAGCCCTTGAGCCTACAGCATCCTACTTTTCCTAGGGGTGTAGATTAGCAAGTAATAATAATAATAATAATAATAATAATAATAATAATAATAATAATAATCTGCAGGATGCTACGATTTTAGCGTCTTACGCATAATTCTTACTGAGCATACACGTGAAAACTATGAATTACTTCATTATATATATTCTGCAGGATCCCACCTTCTAACATCCTAAATACAATTTTCAAAGTGACATACACCTGAAAATATTAAAATAAATTATTACTTAAAGTAAATTGATTCAGTTTCGAGGTAACCACGTATTTTTTTCTTTAGAGTTCAACCAAAAGATCTTATTATTATTATTATTATTATTATTATTATTATTACTTGCTAAGCTACAACCCTATTTGGAAAAGCAGAATGCTATAAGCCCAGGAGCCCCAACAGGGAAAAATAGCCCAGTGAGGAAAGGAAACACGGAAAAACAAAATATCTTAAGAACAGTAACAACATTAAATATTTCTTATATAAACTATAAAAACTTTAACAAAACAAGAAGAAGAGAAAATAGATAGAATAGTGCGCCCGAGTGTACCCTTAAGCAAGAAAGTGTACATAATGAAAGGAAGTTTCTTAAAGATAAAAAATTTTTCTTCCATGAACGACCGACTTACAAAAGCACTCAGACGTGATGAAACGAAAAGCAAGTAATAACTCCATCTGTAGCTCACTAGGACGGTGAGCTAGTGCCTACTAGTGAAATCTATTCAAGCTTGAGCGTGACTCTAAATATTGATCATTATATTGTGAGCCAAGTGCATGATTAGTAACGCATGAATACTGAAGAATGGAGGTTATAATACGTATAATTCTTTTTTAATATTTACGTTGAGCTGGCCTCCACAAGGCACTAGAAGAGTTGGAAGACCCAGGCCTACATGGCTGAGGACTATGAAGCGTGAAATAGATGATGAATGGAGTATTGATTTAAAAGCTTAAGATAAAGAGACAACTGGCGAAATCTAGCCGAGGGCCTTTGCGTCAATAAGCCTGGGAGGAGAAAATGACGATGATAATGATGATGATGATGATTTACTTTCAATTTGAGTGGTTTCCATTTGAAAAAAATCCCTTTAAGCCTTGCAAATAACATAATTACGAAGACATATAAACATCTATGAACATAACTAAATGTCCCTATTCTGTCGGGCTGGGGTTTGAGTCACGCTCAAGCACGATAGTTTTTTTTTTTCTTTTTTTTTTTTAACGTTTGGGGAAGCCTATAAGACTACCTGTTGAGTCATCAGCAGCCACTACCTGGCCCTCCATGGTCCTAGCTTGGGCGAAGAGGAGGCTTGGACTCTGATCATATGTATATATGGCCAGTCTCTAGGGCATTGTCCTGCTTGCTAGGGCGTTGTCACTGTCTCTTGCCTCTGCCATTCATGAGCGGGATTTAAAACCTTTAGTGGTTATAATTGACACATACATATAAATTAGATTTTATGAAACCCGTCCAAATTAATTAATTAATTAATTAATTAATTAATCCAAAAAATAAATTTTTCACCAAAAAAAAAAAATATAATTCAAAGAAATTTCCTGCTTTCTTGTGATAAAAGGATTTCTTAAAATCCTTATGAGGTAATAAATCGAAATCCTGACTTCACCGAAGCCTCATCAGAGAAATTTCCACAACTTCTTCTTGGAATGTATGTAAGATGGCTTCAGCTGACAAATGGAAATTTTTCGCAATTAATTTTATAACTTTTCCTTTTTTTTTTTTTTTTTTTTAATCTTTCTTCGTAGACTTAGCTATTTTAGCAATATACAGCTTTTGTTAGCAAAATTTCTATTTTATCAATATACATCTTTCGTTAGAAAATTTGTTATCTTATCAATATACATCTTTTATTAGCAAATTTCATATTTCATCAATATACACCTTTGTTAGGAAATTTGCTATTTTATCAATATACACATTTTTTAGCAAAATTGCTATTTCATCAATATACATTTTTTTAAGCAAAATTGCTATTTTATCAATATACACCTTTTTTCAGCAGAATTGCTATTTTAGCAATATGCACTTTTTTTTAGCAAAATTGCTATTCTATCGATATACATCTTTTGTTAGTAAATATGCTATTTTACCAATACACATCTTTTGTTAGCAAATTTGTTATTTTCATCATATATATATATATATATATATATATATACATATATATATATATCCTTTTATTTATATTTCGTTAAGGTCTAAAGGTTACTCATGAATTGCAGAGGCAAGGGGCCGTACCAATGCCCTAGAGATTGTCCATATATCTATGATTAGGAACAAACTAGGACCAGGTAGAGCCAGGCAATAGCTGCTGATGACTGAGCAGGTAGACCTATGGGATCATCGACCCTGGGACCCTCGCCATCCTTAAAGACACATCAAGAAACTATCGAGCTGGAGCGGGTCTCGAACCCCAGTTCAGCAGATCACCAGGTAGAGACGTTTCTAATAGGCCACCACAGCCCTAAATCGATTTATAAAATTTTACAATATTATTAGCGATATATTATTTTCTTTTTCGTCATTGATCATATTCATATCAAAGAAAAAAAATCACACCATTAACTCCGCCAACGAAGTTGGAAAGAGGTTATGTTTTCGCCTCTGTTTGTGTGTTTGTTTCTGAACAGCTTCCTAGCCAAAATATTAATTGCAGGGATTAATTGTTAAGTAAAAAGCTTGATATGATTAAATTTTGGAAGGTCAAGGTCACGGTCAAGAAAAATGTCCAATTCATGTAATCAGCCATAAGTTTGGATTTAGTTGTCACACAGACTTCAAACTATTTGAGTTTATAAAAATCCAAGCCAATTACTACATGTTAAGGTCAAAGGTCAAGATCAATGTCGAGCAAAAGGTTGAGAAATAAGCTGACGCGGCGGAGGTCTGCACTCTATTGACTTCCCCTCTAGTTAAATACGAAACTTCTCTAAAATCAATAATAAACTTGACGTGGAAACAGGCTTCCTTCATTTACCAGCCTTTGTAATTGAAAGCTAATTTAATTAGTCATCGAACTCTAATTGCGTCGTTATTAAGGGCAATCGTAATGACGTTGATAACTGAAGAGACTTGTGATGAATTAGGTTCTCTTCCACTTGTCGTTTTTCCATCTTTTTTTCTCTATTTTTCCATTTCGTCTTTCGGTAGATCAGAGTCTGGTAGTGTCCGTTCCCGTATATATATATATATATATATATGTGTGTATATATATGTACATATATACTGTATATATATATATATATATATATATTTATATACATAATATATATAAGTATATATATATATATATATATGTATATATATACACACATATATACAGTATATATATACATACATACATACACACACACAACATATATATATATATATATATATACATATATATATATATATATATAAATATATACACACACACAAGCCGCAAATGATGCCGTTTCTAGAACACAAAAGGACAAAGGCTGCAAGAGATATTCTTAGTCATGTTTGGGGTTCGTCCATTTCCGTCACCATGCTGGCCACTGTGGACTGGTAATGGTGAAGACTTCAAACCGATCGCTCACAGCATACCAACCTAGTATGAGCGTCCCTGACTAGTACAGCTTTGCTGATCATGACTATACACAAACCTAAGTGAAAGTAGGTCTCAGAAAGGGATATATATATATATATATATAATATATATATATATATATATATATATATATATAATATATATATATATATATATATACACAAGGAGAAAATAATACCCGGCTAATTATGAGACATTACAACAAATAAACAACATCAAAATGAAATAAAGGTATGACAGGCTTTAACACAACGTAAGGTTTCAGATCAATGGTTATATAGTCCCCAACCAGAACATAGGAAGTATAATTGGTAAACGAGTAAAGGTACGACAGCCTATAACACAACGTAAGGTTTCAGACCAATGGTTATATGGTCCCCCACCGAAAAGGGCAGTTCTTAAAAGCAACGATTCACATGAAATGGCCAAACTCACGCCAGTTTCCAGCCCCTGTCTCATTGAAGGGACAAAGTAAGGGGAACTAGGACAAAGAATGAAGAAAAGTGACAAAAACTGGAAAAGGGATCAAGGAAGAGGAAAAGTGACAAAAGAAGAGGCAACGGGATAAAGGAAGATGACAAGAGAGGGAGAAAGAGGGAAATGGGACAAATGAGAGAAAAAGAGACGAAGAAAGACGGAAAAGGGACAAAGGAGTAGAAAAGAGACGAAGAAAGAGGGAAAGGGACAAAATAGGCAAACAAAAGAGAGGTGACAAAGAAAAAGGAAAAGAAAACAAGGAAGAGAGAAGGGACACAAGAAGAGGAAAGGGGACAAAGGAAGATGAATAACGACAAAGGAAGAAGAAAAATTACAAAAAAGAAGAAATGGAAAAAAGAGGAAAATAGAAAATGGAAGAGGAAAGTGCACAAAAGAAGATATAAAAGATCAAAGGAAGAGGAAATGAGAAGGAAGAGGTAATGGGGAAAAGCAAACAGAAAAGGAGCGAAAGTAAACGAGAGTGGACAAAGGAATATGAAAAGGAACAAAGGAAGTGGAAAAGGGTAAAAAAAAAAGAGAAATTTATAACAAATGAAAAAAAAGGGCAAAGGCAGAAGGAAAGTGACATAAGAAGAAGTGGAACAAAGGGAAGAAAAGGTGAAATAGAGGAATAACAGCAAAGTTAGAGGTAAAGGGAAACATATGAGGGAAATGAACATAGGAGGAAAAGGGACAAAGGAAGATGAAAAGGAACAAAGAAAACGGAAGAGCGAGGATGAAAGAGAAAAAAGGACAAAGGAAGAGGAAAAAGGATAAAGGAAGATCAAGATCGATCAGGGAAGACTTGATAGGACAAAAGAAGAGGAATTTGGACACAGCAAGAAGAAAATGGACGAGGGAAGAGGAGAGGGGCAAAGGAAGAGGAATTGGGACAAAGTAAGAAGAAAGTGGACGAAGGAAGAGGAGAGGGGGCAAAGGAAGACGAATTGGGACAAAGCAAGAAGAGAAGGCACAAAGGAAAAGGAAAGGGGGAAAGAAAGGAAGAGGAAAGAGGACAAAGGAAGAGGAGTTGGGGCACAGCAAAAAGAGGAGGCACGAAGGAAGAAGAAAGGAAGAGGGGAGAGGAAGAAGGAAGAGGAAAGAGGACAAAGGAAGAGGGGAGAGGGAAAATGAAGAGGAAAGAGGACAAAGGAAGAGGAGTTGGTACAAAGCAAGAAGAGGAGGCACGTGGGAAGATGAAAGGAAGAGGGTAGAGGGAAAAGGAAGAGGAAAGAGGACAAAGGAAGAGGAAAGAGGACAAAGGAAGAGGAGTTGGGACAAAGCAAGAAGAGGAGGCAAGTGGGAGGAAGAAAGGAAGGGGAAAAGGGACAAAGGAAGAGGAGTTGGGACAAAGCAAGAAGAGGAGGCACGTGGGAAGAAGAAAGGAAGGGGAAAAGGGACAAAGGAAGAGGAGTTGGGACAAAGCAAGAAGAGGAGGCACGTGGGAAGAAGAAAGGAAGAGGGGAGAGGGAAAAGGAAGAGGAGTTGGGACAAAGCAAGAAGAGGAGGCACGTGGGAAGAAGAAAGGAAGGGGAAAAGGGACAAAGGAAGAGGAGTTGGGACAAAGCAAGAAGAGGAGGCACGTGGGAAGAAGAAAGGAAGAGGGGAGAGGGAAAAGGAAGAGGAGTTGGGACAAAGCAAGAAGAGGAGGCACGTGGGAAGAAGAAAGGAAGGGGAAAAGGGACAAAGGAAGAGGAAAACGGACAAAGGAATAGGAAAAAGGGACCAAGAACGAAGGAAGAAGAGAAGCTGACCCCAAGCATTAAAAAGAATAGGAAGAAATATCACAAGCTTTGCAAAAGAAAAAAAAGGAAAATAGGAAGAGAATTTCAAAGCTTGTCAGCAGATTGAAAGAAATCTCTTGAACTGTTTAATTTAATCAATTAAGAAGAGTTTAATGGAAAGAAGGGTGAAGTTAAATGTCGCTCCAATCTTATAAATTATGCAACGTTTAGTTCATTTTCATCAGGTAAAAACTTAATTATTTCTCCGCTAGCTGCGTCTACAAATTACAAATAATCAAATAAACAGAATCAATCAAACACTAATTTCCCAGAGCAAATAAAAATATCAACATTCAGCAAACATATTGCTTAACTAATACACCAGAACTTTATAGCAAATCCAATTAAGAATACCATTTATAAAAACGATTGATAAAATTTACATTACGAAGAGGAAGGTTCTAAATTAAATTCGGGTAGAATTTAGCCTCATATAATTAGCAGAGATGGTGAAATTCAGTTGCTAATGTGGGTAGCAGATCTAATTATTCGGTTCCTTGGGCCATTCGATCCCAGGGGAGGAAGACCCCGTGTCTCTTGAAGCGACGATGCCATCTTCCGAATCACCCATTTCAGAAAATAATTTCTCTCTAAATACGCGCGTATGTACATATGTATATATACACATATACATATATATATGTATAAATATACCTTAGATATAACGTATATACACATATACTGTATATGTGTATATAATATACATATATATATGTATATACATATATATATGTATATATGTATATGTATATATGTATATATGTGTATATATATATATATAATATGTATTATATATATATATATATATGTATATATGTATATGTATATATGTAAATATGTGTGTATATATATATATATATATATATGGAGGATTCATTGGCTAGATACATCAAAGATAGCCAGTTCTTTGTGATGCGCAGTGCCTATCTAACTAAGGCAAGTGATTATTGCCGGTCCATACTAATTCTAGTAAGATCAACCACCAGACACCAGAAGTAAAAGCCGAAGAGACAGTTAGTCCATCGCCCTAAACCCAATCCATCACCCTGATGCCAGTGACTTCATCGAGATTTAAGGGGTTATTTCCACCACATCTAAAGCTCTCATTACCCCAATAAGTTGGTCATCCGCTTATAAGAGTATAACCGTTGGCAAACATAAATTCGAAATTAGTGTGAATCATGCAATAGGAGGAAGAACGTTCAGTTATGCTGCACCGAGACTCTTCAACGACCTTCCACTTGATGTCAAGAATAGCAATAATGTGGCAGCTTTCAAGAAAAACCTGAAGACTTATCTTTTTAGAAAGTGTTATAATAGTGACCTGAAAACTATTAAGCATGAATACAAATGCTAGCGAAATAACTGATAACGATACAGAACAAAATATTAACTGGAAAGAAATTATTTTTCACACACCAAGGCCCGCCCTGAACAGACCTTTAGTGTCTAATGGAGGGCGAGAAATAAACCCTTAAAAGTAAGTAAAGTAAGATTTACCGCCTAGCACGGTTAAAGTCAAGTGACCATAGAATGGTGAGAAGTACAAATCTTTAGATCTATGGAAAAGAGAGAAATCAATTTTAAGAAAGAGAATAAATACACATGTGATAAGAGAAAAATTCTGATGATTTTAGTTTAGCAATACAAAATAGGCATTCCTAACTACATGATGAAATGGAAACAAGTAAAGAAGAAATTAACAGTGATTTAACAAAATTTTTCTTGGAATCAGCACAAGAGATAAGTGAAAGAGTTCCTAAACAAGATCAAGGAAAACTATAAGAAAACAGCTAAACTTGATAAAGAAAAGATTGGAAATGAACGTAAAATCCAAGAGAAGAAATAGAATTATCACAACTATTCAAAATAATAAACAAACTAAAAAACACGACCAAAATTGAGGAAACATTAAAGAAAGGAAGAACCAATAAATTGATAAAACGAGGGCTTGGAACAGGGCTCCTACAGATATTTGATTTAAAGGATGAAAAAGGAAATATTTTGAACAAAAGAGATGGAGTGATAAAAATTGCTAAACATTTCTGTACAATGCTGTTATGCTATAAGAAATTAATTTGTCAATAGAAATAACAAAACAACTGAGGCGGTACTAAAAGTAACAGTAGGAGGAGTAAAGAAAGCATTTAAAAGCATGAAAAGAGGCAAAGCAACAGGAGAAAATAGCCTAACAATTGATTCAATAATAGATGGAAGAGATTTCATAGTAGTAAAATTCGCTGAACTTTAAAAAAACTTGCTGAACTTTGATAAAAAAAAAAAAAAAAACTTGCTGAACTTTGAAAAAAAAAAAAAAAGTCTGCAAGAATCCTCTATGCCTACAGATAGGGAAAACTTTATTATATCAATTCACAAAAATGGAGAAACAAAAGACCTGAAAAATTACCGCCCGATAAGTTTACGCTTAATAATATATAAAATATTTACAAAGATCATTACGCCGAATAGCAAGGACGCTAGACTTTAATCAACCAAAATGTGTTTCTAAATCCGGACCAAGATGGTGAGGGTGAGCAGCCGAAGAACAAAGCAATTTAAATCAATTCTCTCCTTTGATGCAAATCAGCCCAAAAGTGAAAGTTCTGTCTGTTGGTTCACATGGTTTAAATAAATACAAAAATACTTAAAAATGAAGAACATAAATAAATAACTCGAAGTATCTATGCTTTCATGGTTTTTAAAAACAAATATTTTTTTTTTTTAAATAAACAACAAAACGAACCTGTTTCTAAATCAGAAACAGGTTCGTTCTGTTGTTTATTAAAAAGAAAAAAAAATATATTTTTCAAAACCATGAAAGCATACATACCTCGAATTATTTATTCTCTTCTTTAACTAAATATTTAAACGCCTCAAGTGTTGAAGTGGTGCCATCTGGTAACAGCTTCTGTTAGTTGCTAAGACGATACTTTACAAAAGAGTGGCTATACTGAATCATAAATCATGATGGATTCAGTAATTAAGAAACAATTACAGGTAAGAACAAAGATTAAGCAAGTAATCGATCCCAGATGGTAGTTTAAGTGTATCAATATACATACAGTATATATATATATATATATATATATATAAATATATATATATATATATATATATATAAATATATATATATATATATATATATGTATGTATATATATATATACATTTATATATATATATATATATATATACATATCTGTATACATGCACAACAAACAACAGAATACAGCCGTTTCTTGTCCACTACATAAAAAAGGTCTTTATTCCTGTCCGGGGTTTGGCCAGTTTTCATCACCACGCTGCCCAGTACAGATAGGTGATGGTGGGATATTCTCGTCTAATCACACATAGAAAACCAACCTAGTATGGGTGGCCGTGACTAGCACAGCTTTGCTGATCATGGCGATACACAAACCTTCCCACCAAGTTGGTGTGTGTGTGAATGAGTGAGTGTGTGTGTGAGTGTGCACATGTTCTAGAAATACATATTGCATTTGAACAATAATTTCACATTCAATGCCAAAGGGATCATTATTCCAAAGAGTCCCACAATAAACGACGAAACCGAAACACTTGAACCCACATATCCAACGCTTCAATCCCACATGACAACACCGAATCCTTTGTTATGCGTTAAAACCTCTTTCAATTCGTTGAGCATATTCTGGCTTCAATCCCTCTTTTCAAAGCAAATGGAATCTTCAAAGTGGGAAGAAGAATGATATATCCTAATATTTTGGAGGACGTTGTTTATCCTTTAAGCTGCTTTGAAAAACGGTATTCAAAAATTACTTTTTTCCGGAGTATTAGGCCGCTAACATATGACACAATAAAACAATAAATAATGAAAGGCTGTCAGTGAAACAACTTTTTTCATATTAAATATATGCATGAGAAACAGATATATTGGAAAAACTAAAATCTAATTCATATTGCTTGACCTCCGAAGCAGATTAGCTTTGACTGCCGATTTGGAAGCTAGTGTTCTCTTTATGAATTCTGCATGCAATGCCTACATGTATGTATGCACTTCTGCTTGTACCTATACAATTATCTATCTATTTATCTATCTATCTATCTATCTATCTATCTATCTATCTATCTATCTATCTATATATATATATATATATATATATATAATGCAAAAAAAAATGGACAATTAAAATGTTTAGCAGATTCTAACTAGTTTCGTCTTCAACTTCTCCACAAGTCCTCTTGAAGAAGCCTAAGACGAAACTAGACGGTTTTTTTTTTTTCTTACATTTAAGCATCATTTGTTTCTGTGAATTTTACGCATGCATGATTAAATTCTATAAATACCCATATTACATACCCATATATCCTGGATAATTTTTATAAATGTATATACAGATATAGACAGATATATATAGATTTGAATGTGCATATGCATATATCAATTTATCTTCTGTTTATTTTTCTCACAGCCTCTGAAGGATATCTGAACAGTTGAAAATTTTCCTTTCCCCTTTTCTCCTATAGTCTTTGAAATGGCTCTTGAATTAAACATTTATTCTCTTATTTAGATTTTTTCTTTCCTAACAACTTTTAAAGGATAATTGAACTATTAAAGCCTCTTCCATTTAGTTTTTCCTTTGCATCTGTAAATTGTTACATTAACTAATAATGTTTCGTACTGATTCCTTAATAAAACACACACACAAATATATATATATATATATATATATATACATACATACATACATAATATATACATATGTATAAATATAATTATTACATGTATATGGGTCTGTCTGTCTGTCTCTCTCTCTCTCTCTCTCTCTCTCTCTCTCTCTCTCTCTCTCTCTCTCTCTCTCTCTCTCTCTCTCTCTCTATATATATATATATATATATATATACTGTGTATATATATATGTATATATATGCGTATGTGTATATGTATATATATTATATATAAAATATAATGCACGAAAAAGTTTATTCACTAAAAAGTACTATCATGTGTATTCAACATGCACGATACCATACTGTGAAGATCACAACACCTTCACCACCACCTAGCCACATATACAAATATTACATAATCCCTACTTCATCAAAGAACAAAAGGGTGAAAGAAAGGAAGCCAAAAGGCACGAAGAGACTATAAACAAACGTACACTCGTACGCAAAGTACGAGAATTACTGCACGTCTGATACGGCGTTTCCATCACGCCCTGTCATTGTGCGATTTCGATTCCATTACCATATATCAATGGAACAGGTCCTTAGTCACGTTCGAGTTTAACTTAATACTCGCGGTCTCTA
This sequence comes from Palaemon carinicauda, assembly GCF_036898095.1. Taxonomy (NCBI): domain Eukaryota; kingdom Metazoa; phylum Arthropoda; class Malacostraca; order Decapoda; family Palaemonidae; genus Palaemon; species Palaemon carinicauda. The sequence goes on from NC_090766.1 coordinate 24,323,195, forward strand.
TAGGTCCACGTTCCACTGTCCATTCTTTATCTAAGTTCCACTGTCCATTCTCTGTTTACGTATCAGCATGTAATCTCTACGTTCCACTGTCCATTATTTTTTTACGTTCCTACATTTAATCTCAATGTTCCACTGTCCATTCTCTATTTACTTTCATGCACAGCATGTACTCTCTACATTCCACTGTCCATTTTCCATTTACGTTCCACCGTCCATTCTCGGTTTACGTAACAGCTTTTAATATCAATGTCTCACTGCCCATTCTCTATATACGTTGCAGCATGTAATCACTACGTTCCACTGTCCACTTTTCATTTACGTTCCACTGTTCATTCTCTATTTACATTCCAGCATGTAATCTCTACGTTCTACTGTCCATTTATCATTTACGTTCCACTGTTTATTCTCTACTTACGTTCCAGCATTTAATCTCTACGTTCCACTGTCCATTTTCTATTTACGTTTTACTGTCCATTCTCTGTTTACGTTCCAGCATTTAATCTTTATGTTCCACTGTTCATTCTCTATTTACGTTCCAGCATTTAATATCTATGTTCCACTGTTCATTCCCTGTTTACGTTCTACTGTCCATTCTCTGTTTACGTTCCAGAATTTAACATCTATGTTCCACTGTTCATTTTCTATTTACGTTCCAGCATTGAATCTCTACGTTTCACTGTCCATTCTCTATTTACGTTCTAAATATATGTTTATGTTCCAGCATTGAAGCTCTATGTTCCACTGTCCATTCCCTATTTACGTTCTAATGTCCATTCTCTGTTTACGTTTCAGCATTTAATATCTATGTTCCACTGTTCATTCTCTATTTACGTTCCAGCATGTAATCTCTACGTTCCACTGTCCATTCTCCATTTATATTCCACTGTCCATTCTCTGTTTACGTTCCAGCATTTAATCTCTATGTTCCACTGTCCATTTTCTGTATACGTTCTACTGTCCATTCTCTGTTTACGTACCAGCATTTAATCTCTACGTTCCACTGTCCATTCTCTACTTACGTTCCAGCATTTAATTTTTATGTTCCACTGTCCATTTTCTATTTATGTTCTACTGTCCATTCTCTGTTTAAGTTCCAGCATTGAATCTCTACGTTCCACTGTCCATTCTCTATTTACGTTCTACAGTCCATTCTCTGTTTACGTTCCAGCATTGAATCTCTACGTTTCACTGTCCATTCTCTATTTGCGTTCTACTGTCCATTCTATGTTTACATTCCGGCATTTAATCTCAACGTTCTACTGCCCATTCTCTATTTACGTTCTACTGTCCATTCTCTGTTTATGTTCCAGTATTTAATCTCTATGTTCCACTCTCCAATCTCTATTTCCATTCCAGCATTTAATTTCAATGTTCCACTGTCCATTTGTTATATACATTCTACTGTCCATTCTCTTTTTACTTTCCAGCATTTGATCTCTATGCTCAACTGTCCATTCTCTACTTACGTTCCAGCATCTAATCTCTACGTTCCACTGTTCATTCTCTATTTACGTTCTACTGTCCATTCTCTGTTTACGTTCATGTCAGCATTTGATCTCTATGTTCCACTGTCCATTCTCTACTTAAGTTCTGGCATTTAATCTCTACGTTCCACTGTCCATTCTCTATTTACGTTCTACTGTCAATTCTCTGTTTACGTTCCAGCATTTGATCTCTATGTTCCATTGTCCATTCTCTACTTACGTTCGGCATTTAATCTCTACGTTCCACTGTCCATTTTCATTTACGTTCTACTGTCCATTCTCTGTTTACGTTCCAGCATTGAATCTCTACGTTCCACTGTCCATTATCTATTTACGTTCTACTGTCAATTCTCTGTTTACGTTCCAGCATTTAATCTCTATGTTCCACTATTCATTCTCTATTTACGTTCCGGCTTTTAATCTCTATGTTCCGCTGTCCATTCTCTAGTTACGTTCTACTGTCCATTCTCTGTTTACGTTCCAGCATTTGATCTCTATGTTCCACTGTCCATTCTCTACTTACGTTCCAGAATTTAATCTCTATGTTCCACTGTCCATTCTCTATTTACTTTCTACTGTCCATTCTCTGTTTACGTTCCAGCATTTAATCTCTATGTTCCACTATTCATTCTCTATTTATGTTCCGGCTTTTAATCTCTATGTTCCACTGTCCATTCTCTAGTTACGTTCTACTGTCCATTCTCTAGTTACGTTCTACTGTCCATTCTCTGTTTATGTTCCAGCATTTGATCTTTACGTTCCACTGTCCATTCTCTACCTACGTTCCGGAATTTAATCTCTACGTTCCACTGTCCATTCTCCATTTACGTTCCACTGTCCAATCTCTGTTTACGTTCCAGCATTTAATCTCTATGTTCCACTGTCCATTTTCTGTATACGTTCTACTGTCCATTGTCTGTTTACGTACCAGCATTTAATCTCTACGTTCCACTGTCCATTCTCTACTTACGTTCTAGCATTTAATTTTTACGTTCCACTGACCATTTTCTATTCATGTTCTACTGTCCATTCTCTGTTTACGTTCCAGCATTGAATCTCTACGTTTCACTGTCCATTCTCTATTTGCGTTCTACTGTCCATTCTATGTTTACGTTCCGGCATTTAATCTCTACGTTCTACTGCCCATTCTCTATTTACGTTCTACTGTCCATTCTCTGTTTACGTTCCAGTATTTAATCTCTATGGTCCACTGTCCATTCTCTAAATACGTTCTACTGTCCATTCTCTGTTTACGTTCCAGCATTGAATCTCTACGTTTCACTGTCCATTCTCTATTTGCGTTCTACTGTCCATTCTCTGTTTACGTTCCGGCATTTAATCTCTACGTTCTACTGCCCATTCTCTAGTTACGTTCTACTGTCCATTCTCTGTTTACGTTCCAGTATTTAATCTCTATGGTCCACTGTCCATTCTCTATTTACGTTCTACTGTCCATTCTCTGTTTACGTTCCAGCATTTAATCTCTACGTTCACTGTCCATTCTCTGTTTACGTTCCAGCATTGAATCTCTACGTTTCACTGTCCATTCTCTATTTGCGTTCTACTGTCTATTCTATGTTTACGTTCCAGCATTTAATCTCTACGTTCTACTGTCCATTCTCTGTTTACGTTCCAGCATTGAATCTCTACGTTTCACTGTCCATTCTCTATTTGCGTTCTACTGTCCATTCTATGTTTACGTTCCGGCATTTAATCTCTACGTTCTACTGCCCATTCTCTAGTTACGTTCTACTGTCCATTCTCTGTTTACGTTCCGGCATTTAATCTCTAAGTTCCACTGTCCATTCTCTATTTACGTTCCAGCATTTAATCTCTATGTTCCACTGTCCATTCTCTATTTACGTTCCACCGTCCATTCTCTGTTTACGTTCCAGCATTTAATCTCTATGTTCCACTGTCCATTCTCTATTTACGTTCCAGCATTTAATCTCTATGTTCCACTGTCCATTCTCTATTTACGTTCCACCGTCCATTCTCTGTTTACGTTCCAGCATTTAATCTTTATGTTCCACTGTCCAGTCGCTATTTACGTTCCAGCATTTAATCTTAATGTTCCACTGTCCATTCTCTATTTACATTCCAGCATTTACTCTCTACGTTCCACTGTCTATTCTCTATTTATGTTCCACTGTCCCTACTCTGTTTACGTTCCAGCATTTAATCTCTACGTTCCACTGTCCATTCTCTATTTACGTTCCAGCATTTAATATCTACGTTCCACTGTCCATTCTCTTTTACGTTCCACCGACCCTACACTATTTACGTTCCATCATTTAATCTCTATGTTCCACTGTCCATTCTCTATTTATGTTCCAGCATTTAATCTCTAGGTTCCACTGTCCATTCTCTATTTACGTTCCACCGTCCATTCTCTGTTTACGTTCCAGCATTTAATCTCTATGTTCCACTGTCCATTCTCTATTTACGTTCAAGCATTTAATCTCTATGTTCCACTGTCCATTCTCTATTTACGTTCCAGCATTCAATCTCTATGTACCACTGTCCATTCTCTATTTACGTTCCAGCATTTAATCTCTATGTTCCACTGTCCATTCTCTATTTACGTTCCACCGTCCATTCTCTGTTTATGTTCCAGCATTTAATCTCTATGTTCCACTGTCCATTCTCTATTTACGTTCCAGCATTTAATCTCTATGTTCCACTGTCCATTCTCTATTTACGTTCCAGCATTCAATCTCTATGTTCCACTGTCCATTCTCTATTTACGTTCCAGCATTTAATCTCTATGTTCCACTGTCCATTCTCTATTTACGTTTCACCGTCAATTCTCTGTTTACGTTCCAGCATTTAATCTTTATGTTCCACTGTCCAGTCGCTATTTACTTTCCAGCATTTAATCTTAATGTTCCACTGTCCATTCTCTATTTACATTCCAGCATTTACTCTCTACGTTCCACTGTCTATTCTCTATTTATGTTCCACTGTCCCTACTCTGTTTACGTTCCAGCATTTAATCTCTATGTTCCACTATCCATTCTCTACTTAGATTTTGCCATTTAATCTCTACGTTCCACCGTCCCTACTCTATTTACGTTCCAGCATTTAATATCTACGTTCCACTGTCCATTCTCTTTTACGTTCCACCGACCATACACTATTTACGTTCCATCATTTAATCTCTATGTTCCACTGTCCATTCTCTATTTATGTTCCAGCATTTAATCTGTACGTTCCTCTGTCCATTCTCTATTTACACTCTACTTTCCATGCCCAGTTTACGTTCCAGCATTTAATCTTTACATTCCACAGTTCCTTCTCTATTTACGTTCCACTGTTCATTCTCCATTTATATTCCACTGCTCATTATCTATTTACTTTCCACTGCTCATTCTCTATTAATGTTCCACGGTTTAGTCTCTATTCAAGTACCACTGTCCATTCTCTAATTACGGTTCAATGTTTATCCCCTAATTATGTTCCACTGTTCATTCTCTATTTACGTTCCACTGTTCATTCTCTATTTACGTTCCACTGTTCATTCTCTATTTATGTTTCACAGTTTATTCTCTATTCAAGTTCTATTGTCCATTCTCTATTTACGTTCCACTGTTTATTCTCTATTGAAGCTCTATTGTCCATTCTCTATTTACGTTCCAATGTTTATTCTCTATTTATGTTCCACTGTTCATTCTCTATTTACGTTCCACTGTTCATTCTCTATTTATGTTTCACTGTTTATTCTCTATTCAAGTTCTACTGTCCATTCTCCACTTACGTTCCACTCTTATTTTCTACTGTTCATTCTGTATTTAAGTTCCGCCGTCCTATATTTTACTTACGTTCCACTGTTCATTCTCTATTTACGTTCCACTATTCATTCTCTATTCACGTTCCACTATTCATTCTCTATTTACGTTCCACTGTTCATTCTCTATTCACATTTCACTGTCCCTTCTCTATCTACGTTCCAATGTCCATTCTCTATTTCACTGGACTGCATTCAATAATACCTGGTGAAATGGTAGGTTTAATATCAGGAAGAGAATGAAAATCTTGATATAACTTCTACATAGCAATTATAAGTATTTAGGGATATTCATGACAAAAAATAGGCATCAGCTTCTTATTCTTACTATGTATAAGTAAACATGACCAAAATACATATAACCCATTTATTCTTAGCAACTAAGTTTAATAAATATAACTGAATAAATGTCCGATTCTTAATTCAGTATTTAAAAATCAACATTTTCGTAATCAATGTTAATAGACTATACAATCATTACTCCAGCAAAATAATTGGAAAAATAATCACATTATTATAATTTAACAAGAATGTTAATGCTGATAAATCCGGATAAGGGCAAATTTTCGATATTATATATACGGTAGATATGTCGTAGGTCAAAGGGGATTTCATAATTTTGTACAAAGTTTATAACTATGTGACAAACGAGGAAAGCTATTAAAATGAGGGGATTCTTCCTACATCACTGAGTGAGAGAGAGAGAGAGAGAGAGAGAGAGAGAGAGAGAGAGAGAGAGAGAGAGAGAGAGGAGAGAGAGAGAGAGAGAGAGAGTGAGTTACAAGGATTTAGGATGTCTCAAAGACTTTTTATTCCATCCGCGGAGACTCCATTTGCTCATTAGTAGAGCGATTTAGTTTAAGCATTCAGAGAGTTCTTGCGATCTTGTCTAACTTAATCTTGAACTCGTTTATCGTGTCACTGTTTACTTCATCCGCTGGAAGTCTATTCCAAGTATTTTCTATTTTATATGTGAAAAGATTGCCACATTGAGTGGTGTTGTATCTTTTTGATTCCAGTTTATATCCCTTACTTCTGGACTGATTTGTGCTAAGCGTGAATAGATTGTTGTAATCTACATTTGTTATTTCTTTAAGAATTTCGAATGCCTCCATTAACTGTCCCCTCAGTCGTCGAGTTTGTAGATCAAATAAGTTTAAACTTTTCATCCTACGTCTATATCCAAATTGCCTAAATGTTGGAACTAGTTTCTAGTTTGGTAACCCTAGCTTGTACCGCTTCCAGTGTATCTATATCATTCTTAATACTTGGAGCACAGAATCAGACTCCCTATTCTATATGAGGTCTTACTAGTGTTGTGTACAGCTGTAGTACAGTATCTTTGTTTTTTAATTTGAATTGTCTCTTTTTGTAATCTATTAGTTTTGTGCTTTCTTTTCAGCGTTTATGCTCTGTTTGGTGAACTTCAAATCCTTGCTGATAATAATACCGAAATCTTCCTCCTGGTCCACACTTTCTATTCCATTACCCAGCAGTGAGTAATCTGATTGTTGGATACTATACCCTATGTGTATGACTACATATCCCACAGTTGAAAGGCATTTGCCATTTTCTGAACCATTCTCCTAGCTCCATTAGATTCTCTCTTACGGCTTCTACGTCTTCTGAGTTCGCAGCATTTATTTCTAGTTTAGTATCGTCGGCAAATCTGGCTATTCTACTAGTTAGCCCAAAATCTATGTCGTTACTGTAGATCAAAAATACAATGGGCCAAGGACGGATCCTTGAGGTACTCCGTTTGTAACAGCTGCCAATCTGAAGCTTGTCCATTGATTACAACTCTCTGTTTTCAGTTTGTTAGCCAATCTTCAATCCATTCAGCTGGCTCGTAAGTAATGCCTAGAGCTCTAATTCTGACCATTAATTTTTCAAGAGGAACTTTGTCAAAAGCCGTTTTGAAAGTCTAGGTATGTGATGTCTATTGCCCTGCTTTTGTCATAAATGCTAGAGAGAGAGAGAGAGAGAGAGAGAGAGAGAGAGAGAGAGAGAGAGAGAGAGAGAGAGAGAGAGAGAGAGAGAGAGAGAGAGAGAGAGATTAACTACCATGAATTTTCATTTTTGAGAGAGTGAGAGAGATAGATGAACTACCGTGAATTTTTATTTTTTGAATATTCAATCTATAATAACAGCAGTAAATGAACATCAACACGAGAGAGAGAGAGAGAGAGAGAGAGAGAGAGAGAGAGAGAGAGAGAGAGAGAGAGAGAGAGAGAGAGATATGAACAACCTTGAAGAATTTTGCTCAAAACATCCAACATAAAAGCACAGAAGTAAATGAACATCAACCCTAAAGTCCTGGAAGCAAAGCAGCACAACAGGGGGAGAGAGAGAGAGAGAGAGAGAGAGAGAGAGAGAGAGAGAGAGAGAGAGAGAGAGAGAGAGAGAGAGATGAATATTACCATTGGTGTTTGCCCTCTGCTAATGATGATACATATTTACATTTGTCCGCTTCAATATGGACACTCCATTGAGCCGCCTCTCCCTCTCAAACACTGGAGTAAATGGTTCAATTTTACTGATGGAATCTCAATTGTATTTGACTTGTGCTCTTTTAATCTATTGCCTACCTTGATCAGCTATGGTTGTTGGGCAATGAATTCATGCAATTCTCGTAAAGGGTGACTTTCATATGAGACTGAATTGCAAGTCTTCTATAAAATTGCAAGTCGTTTTCGCCCCTGTTTGTGTGTGTGTTTGCGCTTGTGTGTGTTTGTGTGAGAACAGTTTCCTGGCCACAATTTTAATCATAAAGTAATGTAACTTGCAAGGATGAACTGTTATGTAAAGAGGTGGAAATGATTAAAATCTGGAAGGTCAGGGTCAAAGGTCAAGATCACGGTCAAGCAAAATATCCAATTCACATAATTAGCCATAAGTTCGGACATCATTGTCACAGAGACTTCAAACTAGGTTCATATTTATGTGTGTGTAAATCCACGCCAATTACTACATGTTAAGGTCAAAGATCAAGGTCAAGGTTGAGCAAAATGTCGAGAAATAAGCTGCCGCCGCGGAGGTCTAAGCTCACTGAGTGCCCCTCTAGTTTAAGTATATATTTCATTATACAAACCCTGCATTCTACCCCTCAGGGTATTATTTCGACAGAATAAAACCCTCTTTTAACATCATAAATAATCTTTACACCAACAACATACTCATCCCGCATTAACCACAAAAATTCTCTTTAGTAATATTTCCTGGCAAATGGTAATACATTAAAAGTTCAACCGAAATGAATGATTTCAGTCTCAAAATTCTTGCTGCATGAATATAAAGAATTATTTCTTTTGTCTATCACATTATAATCAATCTACTATTCACTCTGATTGGTTGCAAAAATACTATGAGGTATATCTTTCGTGACATCAAAAAAGTTGAAATAAGAATATAAAGTTTACTACCGCCTATCTTCTGAAGCCATCATTATAGATATACATGTAAATGCATATATGTATGTATTAATGATAATGTTGCAAGTTTAAACGTCTAAATGTGCAACATTATCCTTCATACATTTATATACACATTTTTATGTATATCTAAAATGATGGCTTCAGAAGAAAGAATGTTGCACATTTAGACGTCTAAATGTGATAAATTTATCATTAATCAAGAGCTAAATACAAACTTACCAACAAACTACAATGGTGGAGATGGGTTGATTTCAATTCTAAGTGTGTATATATATATATATATATATATATATATATATATATATATATATATTATATATGTATATATATATATATATATAAATACATATATATATGTATATATATATATATATATATATATATATATATATATATATAAATACATATATATATATGTATATATATATATATATATATATATATATATATATATATATCTTTATAAATACATATATATATGTATATATATATACATATATATATGTATTTATAAATATATATATTAGATATATATATATATATATATATATATATATATATATATATATATATGTATATTATATCTATCTCTCTATCTATCTATATATATATTATATATATGTATATACATGCATACATATAATATATAATATAATATATATATATATATATATATATATATATATATACTGTATATATATATACACACACACACACACATATATATATATATATATATATATATATATATATATATATATATATATATATATATATATATATATATAAATTAAGTAAGAATTGTCATCAACTTTTATCACTCTTTGTGGCTAGATGGTATGTCAATGGAACCCAGTCTCTTGGGCGAGGGTTCTATTCCCCAGCGGACCAGAAGCCATTATCTTTAAGTTGATTTCCGCTTGGGTCTCTGATCCCGATGTAGAGGGAATCCAGATAATAGGAGGATTATAATAATGGCTTATATGAATGTATGTATTTATGCTTTATTTTTATTAAAATGAGGAGATTCACCAGCCCAATGAGTCGAGCTCGACTACTGTAAAGCCGACCCAATTAAATTTGGGAGGAAAAATATCATCTATATTACATCCAATGAATAAAAAAAAACATGGTAAATATGAGATAAATAAATAAATCATGAGATAATATTTTAGTGATGAATAGAAATTTAAATCCTATCTATAAAACCTATGTTCTAGAACATTAAAACCAACTTTTCGTATTATTACCTTGAAATCCTCCTTTAATCTTTTTTTTTTCTTTTTTCCGTAACCATCTCCTTCCATTCTCTATATCTTTATCAAATCACAATTCTATCTGTATCTTCAATGTCAATTCTATCTGTACCTTTATCAAATCACAATTCTCCCTGTATCTTTATCTAATCACAATTCTATCTGTATCTTCAATGTCAATTCTAACTGTACCTTTATCAAATCACCATTCTCCCTGTATCTTTATCTAATCACAATTCTATCTGTATTTTCAATGTCAATTCTATCTGTACCTATATCAAATCACCATTCTCTCTGTATCTTTATCTAATCACAATTCTATCTGTAACTTCAATGTCAATACTATCTGTATCTTTACCAAATCACAATTCTCCCTGTATCTTTATCTAATCACAATTCTATCTGTATCTTCAATGTCAATTCTATCTGTATCTTTACCAAATCACAATTCTATCTGTATCTTCAATGTCAATTCTATCTGTACCTTTATCAAATCACAATTCTCCCTGTATCTTTATCAAATCACAATTCTATCTGTATCTTCAAAGTCAATTCTATCTGTACCTTTATCAACTCACCATTCTCCTTGTATCTTTTGCTAATCACAATTCTATCTGTATCTTCAATGTCAATTCTATCTGTACCTTTATCAAATCACCATTCTCCCTGTATCTTTATCTAATCACAATTCTATCTGTATCTTCAATGTCAATTCTATCTGTATTTTTACCAAATCACAATTCTCCCTGTATCTTTATCAAATCACAATTCTATCTGTATCTTCAAAGTCAATTCTATCTGTACCTTTATCAACTCACCATTCTCCCTGTATCTTTTTCTAATCACAATTCTATCTGTATCTTCAATGTCAATTCTATCTGTACCTTAATCAAATCACCATTCTCCCTGTATCTTTATCTAATCACAATTCTATCTGTATCTTCAATGTCAATTCTATCTGTACCTTTATCAACTCACCATTCTCCCTGTATCTTTTTCTTATCACAATTCTATATGTATCTTCAATGTCAATTCTATCTGTATCTTTACCAAATCACAATTCTATCTGTATCTTCAATGTCAATTCCATCTGTACCTTTATCAAATCACAATTCTCCCTGTATCTTTATCAAATCACAATTCTATCTGTATCTTCAATGTCAATTCTATCTGTACCTTTATCAACTCACCATTTTCCCTGTATCTTTTTCTAATCACAATTCTATCTGTATCTTCAATGTCAATTCTATCTGTACCTTTAACTAATCACCATTCTCCCTGTATCTTTATCAAATCACAATTCTATCTGTAACTTCAATGTCAATACTATATGTATCTTTACCAAATCACAATTCTATCTGTATCTTCAATGTCAATTCTATCTCTGTACCTTTATCAAATCACAATCCTCCCTGTATCTTTATCAAATCACAATTCTATACATATCTTCAAAGTCAATTCTATCTGTACCTTTATCAACTCACCATTCTCCCTGTATCTTTTTCTAATCACAATTCTATCTGTATCTTCAATGTCAATTCTATCTGTACCTTTATCAAATCACCATTCTCCCTGTATCTTTATCAAATCACAATTCTATCTGTAACTTCAATGTCAATACTATATGTATCTTTACCAAATCACAATTCTCCATGTAACTTTATCTAATCACAATTCTATCTGTATCTTCAATGTCAATTCTATCTGTACCTTTATCAAATCACCATTCTCCCTGTATCTTTTTCTAATCACAATTCTATCTGTTACTTCAAAGTCAATTCTATCTGTACCTTTATCAAATCACAATTCTCCCTGTATCTTTATCAAATCACAATTCTATCTGTAACTTCAATGTCAATACTATCTGTATCTTTACCAAATCACAATTCTCCCTGTATCTTTATCTAATCACAATTCTATCTGTATCTTCAATGTCAATTCTATCTGTACCTTTATCAAATCACATTTCTCCCTGTATCTTTATCAAATCACAATTCTATCTGTAACTTCAATGTCAATACTATCTGTATGTTTACCAAATCACAATTCTCCCTGTATCTTTAATCACAATTCTATCTGTATCTTCAATGTCAATTCTATCTGTATCTTTACCGAATCACAATTCTATCTGTATCTTCAAAGTCAATTCTATCTGTACCTTTATCAAATCACAATTCTCCCTGAATCTTTATCAAATCACAATTCTATCTGTATGTTCAATGTCAATTCTATCTGTACCTTTATCAAATCACCATTCTCCCTGTATCTTTATCTAATCACAATTCTATCTGTAACTTCAATGTCAATACTAGATGTACCTTTATCAAATCACAATTCTCCCTGTATCTTTATCTAATCACAATTCTATCTGTATCTTCAATGTCAATTCTATCTGTATCTTTACCAAATCACAATTCTATCTGTATCTTCAATGTCAATACTATCTGTACCTTTATCAAATCTCAATTCTCCCTGTTTCTTTATCTAATCACAATTCTATCTGTATCTTCAATGTCAATTCTATCTGTACCTTTATCAAATCGAAATTCTCCTTGTATCTTTATCAAATCACAATTCTCCCTGTATCTTTATCTAATCACAATTCTATCTGTATCTTCAATGTCAATTCTATCTGTATCTTTACCAAATCACAATTCTATCTGTATCTTCAATGTCAATACTATCTGTACCTTTATCAAATCTCAATTCTCCCTGTATCTTTATCTAATCACAATTCTATCTGTATCTTCAATGTCAATTCTATCTGTACCTTTATCAAATCACAATTCTCCTTGTATCTTTATCAAATCACAATTCTATCTGTATCTTCAATGTCAATTCTATCTGTACCTTTATCAAATCACAATTCTCCCTGTATCTTTATCAAATCACAATACTATCTGTATCGTTATCAAATCACAATTCTATCGGTATCTTTATCATAAAACATTTCTATCTGTATGTTTATCAAATCACAATTATATCAGTATCTTTATCACATCATAATTCTATCTGTATCTTTATCAAAACACAATTCTATCTGCATCTTTATCAAATCAAAACTCTCTCTGTATCTTTATCAAATCCCAATTCTATCTTTATCTTTTAAATCACAATTCTATCTGTATCTATTAAATCACAATTCTATCTTTATCTTTGTCAAATCACAATTCTCTCTCTATCTTTATCAAATTACAATTCTATCTGTATCTTTATCAAATCCCAATTCTATCTGTATCTCTATCAAATCACAATTCTCTCTGTATCTCTATCGAATCCCAATTATATCTGTATCTTTGTCAAATCACAATTCTCTCTGTATCTCTATCGAATCCCAATTATATCTGTATCTTTATCAAATATCAATTCTATCTATATATTTATCAAATCACTATTCAATCTGTACATACGGATTCAACATAAACAATAAATCATTTATGAACGTACTGGTTCCAAGTAACAGCAATAATTCACGAAGGTTTTTCTATTTCACCGTTTCCCCATAAAGGCAATCATTCGCCAACGCACCAAGCCCGCAAGCAGTCCATCACTTCATAACAGCTTGCATATTCCAAAACGAAGCCACAGAAAAACATTAATCATAATCCAGCAATCCATTAAGATTAAAACGGCTGATCATCACAAGGGTGTTTAAACGTTTTCGGTATAAAAAATGCCTCAACTGCACATCAGGATTCACAGGTTTCACGGGCAATTTATCTTCCCCAAAAGACTTTAGGAGGAAATCCGGAAAAATCGTTGGTGTTCTCTATTGCAACACTCCGCTTCTTTCCCATGGCAGGAAAACAATTGCCAAAATGGGGTTTCTGGGGTTTCTGACATTCCCACGAATCTATTTTTATTCCTATTTTTCTCTCTGTGGAATATATATTTCTTGTATTCGATCCCTCACTGCAGTTGAAGGCTTGGGAACGATTGTGAGTTTGTTCTTATATATAAAAGATATACAGGGTGGGTCAAAAGTAGAGTTACAGTTACTTCATTATGTTTTCACCTTCATAATAACATTTTAGATATAAATAATAAAAAATAATAATGAATCCTCATTCTTTGTTACTTATTCATATCTTAAAAATATATATTTAGTTAATAATATAATGCATTGTTATAACCCTTAGGGTTATTATAAGAGTTCTTATTATAATTGTTGTCAGTAATAAATGTAACTCAGTGCTAAAGGTCAGCGGAAACAAACACTCAAGAAAACTTAACAATATTTAATACTTAACAATAACAAAATTTAGATCAACCTTGTTAAAACCACAAATAACATTATTTAATAACAAGGAAGGACAAATAACGGTCCTTTGAATCACACTGGATTCCCTAAAACTAAGAAGCTAAGTCCTAACAAAGACAAAAGAAATATCAATTATAAACTTGGATCCAACAATTGGGCTGGCCAGAACAAAAAATAACCCTAATACTAATTACAAGAAAGAAGGAAGACTGAGTAAATAAAACAAGAAAAACCATCATAAATCCTACCTATCAACACAAAACTAATGAACACAAAACCTTGTCTATAATAGACATACTGGAAGATATTATGTAGTCACGTCTTAAATATGACAATATATAGAAGATCAAATGATGCAAAGGATGTAGATAGTTCTCCTCACTTCAGTAGATGAATCAGAGGAGAGACAACACTAGGGCCGTCATTCACTGGTCCTAACAGCTATCAGGGCAGGTCCTGAACGCCAGGGCATAACCATAAAGGGCAAGCAATCCCAAACGAAAATCAGACACTATGTCTTACCTGGCGTCAGCCTCCCTACTGGCCACCTCACGAGCTTGCAAGCTCCCAAAACCACAGCAGCTGATTGGAGACGTTAGTGCACCAATTCCCTGGGAAGTCCTCCTCGTCAGGGAAAGGCAGAACTGGCTCGAGTCGCAGGTGACAAGAGCACCTGCAGACAACAGATCAATGTAAGGATCAAAAGCGTAATCCAAAGAATCGTCCAAATAAGTTGCCAAACAATCGTCATCCAGAGTCCAAATCACTATGCTGCTCGAGGTATATTATCAGGGGAGTGCTCAAGCCCGAACTGAATTCTATCCGAGCACCAACGTCCAGACATCAAGTCGCGTTCATAAACACTCGTATGTAAAAAAAAACAATCGTTAAAACGATAGTTCGATAATATAAACAACCGGGGAGGAGGCGCCTAACCACACAGAATTGTTAAATTAAGCACTTTACACTTAAACACTTAAATTTCAAAGATAACAAACAAATTCTCATACAAAACAAAGGCTATTCTGCCACAAAAGGATTCTTAAAAACTAGTAATTAAACCTAGAAAAACAAGGCTGATCTAGACTTTCTAATATGCATGTAAATAAATGCCTAGAAGTCTACTAGATATAAAACGTCTAAGTGTTAAATGTAACCCTACTTTTGGCCTATCCTGTATAACAACATTGATCAAAATATTGCTCAGAAAATTAGATAAGAGAAACAAATGGAAGCAGATTTTATAATTAATTTCGATAACTATTTCTATTGCTAAAGTGAATCTAAACAAGAATTAATATACCGTACATATAACTTACATATTGCACATAACATTTAGTGCAAGTGGAGAAATATCTGAGAGCTTTCCCTAGTAGACAAAAACAGAAGAAGGAGAGAGAGAGAGAGAGAGAGAGAGAGAGAGAGAGAGAGAGAGAGAGAGAGAGAGAGAGAGAGAGAGAGATGCTATTTAGTAATATTCTAATGCTAAAGTGTCTGTTTGCATACTTTATAAGCCAAGATGTTTATCCTACAATACTCTTGTTCTAATATATCGTGAAATGACAAAGGCAGCTGGTGAAATGAAAAGCATAAAAATTGGCAGAATTTCTGCACAGCCTAGAAACTGAAGTGCACTTGAAACTTAATTTCAAAGCTCAGACTCTTAAAAATGACGTCTAATCCTTTAGATAGATATGCATATTCACGCAAACACACGGATTCAACCCTTCTCATCCCTCCCCCTTTGGCAACTACTACCAGCTGCTTCGACAATTTGTGGGAGTGTGTGGTTTCCGAGTGTACCTCTCGTGGTACAACCTTTCACCAGTGGATGACTACTCCCTCTCTGACCCAAGCGCGTCTATGTATGTATATCTATATATTCATACATATGACCAGACATTTTTTTTTAATTATATGGGGGAGATTTTCTGTGTTCGAGATAGACAGAATCATGTTTTGATTTTCATGAAATGCTGCAATATAATATTCCCACCGATTCCCATCTTCAAGAGCAGATTTGACGACAAAGACCACGAAGAATGAAATGATCACTCTCGAAGCTTTTGTGAATCTAGTCTTACAGAATCCATGATTGAAGAATTAAGGAATAATTATTAAATAAAAGAATTAAAAAAGAATAGAACAGACGTAACACTTTCTACAGAAGTAAAATCACATTACAATTATATTATTAATCAAGAAAATATCAGATAAAATTAATCTCTGTAACCTTTTGACGCTAGACAAAACCTTCATTTATCTTTTACAAGATCATAAACATAAAAAAAAATACATATAAAGAATAAACCTAATTTCCGAGACGAATGCGAACTAATACCGAAGTTTGACAGATATGGTTTGAGGCTTACA
>NC_090766.1:24347289-24354789 GCF_036898095.1 Palaemon carinicauda
AAATCTCTGCATGTTAGTCATAATGAGCGACGACTACCAAGATTATACAAGAATAAAAAATCTTTCCGTTGTATTATAGTGGTAATATAAAAATATAAAGAACAATATAATCATTATCTTAGAATTTCAAAAGTATATCAATGAATCAATCTAAAAAAAAAAAAAAAAAATATCACCAAAATACGTGTAAAAAAAAAGGGAGTTTGCGGAGTGTAAATGAACAAAATTAATAAACACAACACCAAAATGCAAGAATATATAAACGAGATGCTCATAAGACTAATGGGTCTGCCTAAAACTTCTTTGCGCCGCTGTGATTATCAAAGAAGAAAACTTCGTCTCTCCAAACTTCTTACGTCTTCGCGTAATTGACAACATTTTCGTGGAATCGCTTTGCAGTTTAGCGCGACGAATGAGAGGAATAAACATAAGTATAAATTTAAGTAATTTAGGAAGATCGTCCACATTTTAGGTAGCTTGATTTTCAAGACATGCTACACTCTAACGAAAAATAATAACCTTGAAAATTTCGAAATTGTTTCTACTCCAGCAGTTATTATTAAGTATGACTTCCTGCTCTTTGATCACGGGAGGCAGAATAAACAATGGAATACAGTCTATGAAAAATTACGCTTAAACGTCAGTCTATTACAAACACGAACTTCTGTTGCAATCATTAACCCGGAAATAATAATGGGGCTTAAAGTAACACTACATTCTAACATCAACATTCGCCTCAGAAAAATAGCGCTGGATTCCGTTAAAACACTTTGTCAGACAGGAAAACAAACACTGTATTCTGGCACCCGACATTCGTCAGTAAATTATACTCCAGTGCGAAGCGGTCAAGGTGAACATCACATTCTAACTTGGCTCTTGAGTGCCACTTCATTCTATTCTTTAGGTTCTTGGAATTTAATATTTACGGAAAAGACAGCCAACGATGTAACATCTCAAAAAAAAAAAAAAGTATGATTGCTTATTCGTTCTATCAACATGAACGAGGGCCTTCAATTAGTTCAACAGGTGCCGGATGATATATAAGGAAGAGGTGGAGTCGGGATATCAACGCGTTTGGTCAAATCAATGGCCTGCAATTTAGCCTGCAATTTGCAACGGCAGTCTGATTGACAGTTTCTTGCGACTCAATTCTCCTTTCTAAAACAAAAACAATATTAAATGCAGCTGTTTCTACTCCACCGCAGGACAAAGGGCTCAGAAATATCATATCACGTATGAAGTTTGACTGTTTTTCATCACCACGCTGGCCAGTGCGGATCAGTGATGGTGGAGAGATTTTCGCATGATAGCTCACAGCAAACTAACCTAGTACAGCTTTTCTGACAATGGCGATACACAAATCCTTTCAACACGTTATGATATCCCCACTCAGACTACAGGAGGCAACAAACCAGGAAATTAAGTTTAGAAATTGAAAAATGTGAAAGGAAAACTTTGGAAATTAAAAAAAAAGGGAATAAATTTAGCTTGAGAAATATAGGCAGAGATAATTTGAAAGTCTTAAAAGCTAAAATGACAGAAAATAAAATATACAGTAACAAGAAAGGGGAAACAGTAATCATAGAAAATTAGAATTGAGAAAAACGGGCTGAAATGAGAAAGGAAAGAAAACATTTAAAAAATTCAGATGTAAGAAGAGGAACGATGAAGTTTTAATAAGTTTACAATATACAAAAATAGAACACTAAATTTAATGAAGGGGGAGGGGCAGAGATGCTAGAATAAAGGAAAAGTAGAGGGGGGGGGAGTGGAAATGACATGAACAATGTTGTGGGGATTCAGGAATTGGGGTAATTTTCCCCCTTCTATGAGAGATTAGTTCACCAAACTTTCAACTGGGCTCCACAAGGCGCTAGAAGAGTTAGAAGACCCAGGTCTACATGGGTAAGGACTATGAAGCTTGAAGTGGGAGATGATGAATGGAGAAGTATTGAATTAAAAAGCTCAGGATAGAGACGACTGGCAAAACCTAACCGAGGACCTTTGCATCAATAGACGTAGGAGATCATGTTGATGATGATATTTTTAAAGGGAAGAAGACTTCAACTACTGCTGCGGGTATATCCCCAGGTATTCTTAGGAGAATTAAGTAATATGGAAAAAAATACACTCTTTGAAATGTGTGTATCTATATATGTATATATATATATATATATATAAATATATATATATATATATATACAGTATATATATTTATATATATTTATATATATATATATATATATATGTATATATATATATATATATATATGTATATATTACAGTGATACTTACTTGTTTACTCACTATATTGGCTTCTGTCTTCCCTCGTACTAGGGCTCTAAGGTCTTATCCATGTCTCAGAAATTATCAATTATTATTATTATTATTATTATTATTATTATTATTATTATTATTATCATTATTATTATTATTAGCTATGCTTCAACCCTAGTTGGAAAAGCAGGATGCCTAAAGCTCAGGGCTCAAACCTGGAAAAATGGCCCAATGGGGAAAGAAAATAAAGAAATAAATAATCTATTTGAAAAGTAATGAATAAAGAAAAAATAAAATAAACACTGAGTGTTCCTCTTGAGATACTTGATGACCCCTTTAAAACTATTACATGTAGACAAGTAAAAATAATGTTAGGTAAATTTTTACCCTTTTGTTGACAATAGTAAACGTTTTAGCTTCATCTTAAGCTAACATAACTTAAGAGTCTGTGATTTTATTCACCCAGTCCATCTGAACATACTAAGAACACGTTTTCCCTTATGGACTGTGGCGGGCCGAGAGAAGGTTGTGAACTCAAAGGCAGGATGCAATCAACTGAGTTATAATATTATAGAACACTCTCCTTTATATACAAAACCTCAAGGCAAAAGGACATAACATGTTTACAAGACACACAATGTCATAGAGGAAAACCGGAGACGTGAATTTTCATGTTCGTTTTAGTGCGAGAGAAGAGCGCAGATACAAGCATAATATATACACAAAGGAATTATGTACAATTGTGTGACACACGGTTGGTACAGGACCATCTCTCCTTCCTGATCTAAGATGTCTTGCCCTTGCGCACTTAGGAAAAGCACACACCTTACTTTATCCAAATCGACATTGAACGCTTTCTCCCTATCTAAGTTAGAAGGCAATGCTCATCTGTACCCACCTGTCTTGTCTAAACTCGACTAGAGAAGAAGATGATGATGATGATGATGATTACAATCTAATAAAACTACTGATATGCGCACCAAAATTGGCCAACATCTAACAAGCGTGCTTCCACTAACCAAATGACCATTTGAATAAATAAAGGAAATATTGAAGAAAAGCAAATAACAGATGTTCATTAATATACTAAAAAAATAAAATATAAAAAACATATGCATGTGATAGTCTATTTGAATCGCATATAACTCACAATAGGTGGGTCGGGAATACGACCCTATCTGAATCCCAGTAGGTTCCAGTATTGTCTATAACATTACCCTCTTTCTGAGCTAGGGAGGGGGGAGAGGGGACGGTTTGAGATTATAAATAGTCTTAGCTTGAGTAGTAAGGGAGGGGGGGGGGGTGAGCTAAGGCGGTGATTTCCCAACAAAATAAAGTGTTTGACTCTATATATATATATATATATATGTATGTATTATATAATCTACATACATATATATATATACATATATATATACACACATATATATATATATATATATATATTTCTTGCCACTCACATGGGGAGAGGGAGTAGTCCTTCCCTAGTGAGAGGGGGGTACCACGAGTGGTACACTCGTAAACAACACTCTTACAAAAATTAAGGAACCAGCGGGTTGTAGTTAGGAAAGTGGAGGGGTGGGAAGGGATGCAATGTGTATGTGTGTGTGTGTGTGCGTATCCATCTAAATATTTAAATGTAATTTCTGATGGCTCGTCAACACTAGAATACTCTCCTGTCATCTCATTCAGCCGCTCACGAACGACCTTTAAATCCTCTGACCCCGAATAAACAGAAATGATAAAGTAGTCATTAAAAGACGATAAAGACGCAGAACTAATCCCAAATCCCAGAACTAATCCCAGATTCCTGACGCCGCCTCGCACGAGAGGGCCTATGATAATTGACGGTAATAAATTAAGGAGATGCTAATAAATTCTGGGAGTCTACGTCGAGAGCGGAGGCCTCCTAATATCTAAGCCGTCTAAGATATGGCAATTCATATCCCACGCGATTTCCCTTGGGGATACAGCGTAGCCCATCATTTGGCACAGCACCATTTCAGTAATCTCGGGTAATGTGGTGTTTTTTACAGTGGGATACAAATTATCATCTGTTCATGGCTCTTGGGGGATACAAATTATCTTCTTTTCATGACTCTTGGGGGATACCAATTACCTTCTATTCATAACTCTTGGAGGATACAAATTATCATCTGTTCATGGCTCTTGGGGGATACAAATTATCTTCTATTGATAGCTCTTGGAGGATACAAATTACGTTTCTATTTATAGCTCTTGTGGGGATACAAATTATCTTCTGTTCAGGGATCTTGTGGGATACAAATTATCTTCTGTTCATAGCTCTTGGGGGGGATAAAAATTATCTTCTGTTCATAGTTTTTTGGGGATACAAATTATCCTCTGTTCATGGCTCTTGGGGGGATACAAATTATCTTCTGTTCATGTCTTTTGGGGGATAAAAATTATCTTTTGTTCATGGTTCTTGTGGGAATACAAATTATCTTCTATTCATAGCTCTAGGGGGATACAAATTACCTTATATTCATAGCTCTTGGAGGATACGAATAAGCTTCAGTTCATAGCTCTTGGGGGAAGACAAATTATCTTCTGTTCATAGCTCTTGGGGGATACAAATCATCTGTTCATAGCTCTTTGGGGATACAAATTATACTCTGTTCAAAAATTCTTAGGGATACTAATTATCTTCTGTTCATAGCTCTTGGGGGATACAAATTATCTTCTGTTCATAGCTTTTAGGAGATAAAAATTTTCTTCTGTTCATAGCTCTTCGGGGATACAAATCATCTGTTCATAGCTCTTGGGGAGTTAAAAAGAAGTTAAAGTTTTGTGGATAGGGCTTATCTTTAGTTTCAAAACTATGATTAATGTAATCTGAATACGGAGTACTCGAAATTATGACAGCCACGGTAATTACTAAGATCGGGTTGTAGTAATCTAAAATATAATTCTAGATTATAGTTTCTAGCCGAGTTTAGATAAAACAGGTTGGGGTTCTGATGAACACTGCGGTATAACTTACATAAGGAGAAAGTGTTCAATCTCGATTTATATAAAGTAAGGTGGGTGCGTCTCCCTCAGTACTCAAGGGCAAGACATCTTAGATCAGGTAGGAGAGATGGACCATAAGGAAAACGTATTCTTAGTCTGTTCAGATGGAGGTGAATAAAATCACAGTAACCTAAGTTAGGTTAGGTTAACATGAAGCTAAAACGTTTTCTATTGTCAGGGCAAGGGTCAACATTTACCAAATATAATTTTTACTTGTCACATGTAATAATTTTGTAGGGGTCCTAAAGTATCTCAACGTTTATTCTATTTATTCTTTATTCATTGCTTTTCAAATAGTTCATTTATTTCTTCATTTCCTTTCCCTACTGGGCCATTTTTTCCCTGTTTGAGCCCTTCGGCTTTAGGCATCCTGCTTTTTCCAACTAAGGTTGTAGCATAGCTGACAATAATAATAATAATAATAATAATAATAATAATAATAATAATAATAATAATAATAATAATAATAATTCAGCATTTCTGAGACATGGATTAGACCTTAGAGCTCTAGTGGGTAAACAAGTATCACTGTGATATATATATATATATATATATATGTACAGTATATATATACAATTCAAAGAGTGTATTCTTTCCATCTTACTTAATTCTCCTAAGTCTTCATCCCTTTGAAAATATCATCATCATCTTTTTAGCCTATTGACGCAAAGGGCCTCAGTTAGATTTCGCCAGTCGTTTCTATATTGAGCTTTTAACTGATTACTTCTCCATTCACCATCTCCTACTTCACGCTTCATAATCCTCAGGCATGTAGGCCTGGGTCTTCTAACTGAATACATCATCTACTTCACGCTTCATAGTCCTCAGATATGAGACATGTAGGCCTGGGTCTTCTAACTCTTCTAGTGCCTTGTGGAGCCCAGATGAACGTTTGGGTGAACTAATCACTCTTGCGGAGTGCGAAGAGGCATGCCCAAACTATCTCCATCTACCCCTCACCATGATTCAACCACATATGGAACTTGAGTAATCTACCTTATAGTTTCATTTAGAATATAATGAAATAAAATAAAAATGATCATGTCCGTATTCAGAAGACCCGGGGAGATGGGACGGAAAATGAGATGGAAATAGTTCCACAACTGCGGGAGAAAAACTCCGGGCTAGGACAAGGTCACCTGCCAACTCCAGAATAATGCGCTTCACAATGTAACGGAAAACTTTATTTACGAGTTTGCATACCTCGGTAATCCAGGAATATACATATATGTATGTATGTATATATATATATATATATATATACATATACATGAACATACAGTATATATACATATATACACAAGCCACTCTAGTATAATAAAGAACAATTATCCTGCTATATATATTACATATATATTATATATATATATATATATATAGAGAGAGAGAGAGAGAGAGAGAGAGAGAGAGAGAGAGAGAGATATTTCTTTCCAGTCAAGCTCAGCTCCCCCGTCCCTCGGATAGGGGGGAGAGGAAATAGTCATACCCTGGTGAGAGGCATTGCGTGTCCATGTGTATGCATCTCTATCAAAATAACTACCAATTATTTTTGACGGGTATCGTACACCAGAATAAGCATAATAACACACACATACACACACACACACATACACACACACACACACACACACACACATATATATATATATATATATATGCACTGTATATATTTGTTTTGAACTATAACTCTGAAATAACTGTAATCAATAGATTAAAAATATCAACAATTATTTTGCTCAATTCTATGATGTTGACCCCACATAATTAATTACTTCCCCGGGTGAAAATATGATATCCCAAAAACCATTCTAATCTAATTTCCATTTCCTCTCGTTAATTTTTCCACTTTATTGTCAAAATCATCATTTGACATCGATGTGAATTTGATCTAATGTTTTATAAGTTCTCCTGGTCAATCAAAACGAGATGAATATTTTTATCTCTTTTATATATTCACCGATTTATATATATATATATATATATATATATGAATAGAGTATATATATATGTTTATATATATATATATATATATATATACATATATATATATATATATATATTTCATTTGTAATCTCATAGGATTTATTTCCTATCCAATATCACCGAAGCTTCAAAATGTTTTTATTGCAACATCTTTCATCGAAATTGTTTTAAATTCTCAAAATTCTTTTTATAACTGTTATTCCTATC
>NC_090766.1:24361818-24434318 GCF_036898095.1 Palaemon carinicauda
TTCTCTCTCTCTCTCTCTCTCTCTCTCTCTCTCTCTCTCTCTCTCGAGGTCTCCAGTGTTATGAATACTTCAACAAGATTGAGATAATAGTTTTAGAGGGACTCTCTCTCTCTCTCTCTCTCTCTCTCTCTCTCTCTCCTCTCGAGGTCTTCAGTGTTATGACTATTTCAACAAGATTGAGATAATAGTTTTAGAAGGACTCTCTCTCTCTCTCTCTCTCTCTCTCTCTCTCTCTCTCGAGGTCTTCAGTGTTATGACTATTTCAACAAGATTGAGATAATAGTGTTAGAAGGACTCTCTCTCTCTCTCTCTCTCTCTCTCTCTCTCTCTCTCTATTTCTCTCTCTCTCTCTCTCTCTCTCTCTCTCTCTGTCTTCAGTGTTATGACTATTTCAACAAGATTGAGTTAATAGTTTTAGAGGGACTCTCTCTCTCTCTCTCTCTCTCTCTCTCTCTCTCTCTCTTCTCTCTCTCTCTCTCTCTCTCTCTCTCTCTCTCTCTCGAGGTCCCCAGTGTTATGACTATTTCAACAAGATTGAGATAATTGTTTTAGAAGGACTCTCTCTCTCTCTCTCTCTCTCTCTCTCTCTCTCTCTCTCTCATATGAATATTTAGTGAGATACCTTGTCAAAACCTTCTCTCGTGGTCATGAAAGGTTTTACTCTATAATGAACTCTCTCCCCAAATTGTTCTTGTGTGGTTGACGTGAGTTTCAATTATATATAGTTATTTACCTCCTGTTAATATTTGTTGTTATTTTTCTTCTATATTATAAACTATTTTATTACTGGTTTTCAATTTCATTTGCAATAGTCGTTTGCTCTCGTGTTATGCTATTGGAGACGTCCCCGCTTGGCTATTGTTGGACGAGAGTTCGAGCACCACTCAGGCTTTATAGTTTTTAGTAGTGTCTGCAGCCTCGCCTTCCTTGTGAGCTACAGATGGCGGATTTTGGGTAAGGTTATAGTTCTACCTGCTGAGTTAGGAGTTTATAGTTCTACCTGCTGAGTTAGAAGTTTATAGTTCTACCTGCTGAGTTAGAAGTTTATAGTTCTACCTGCTGAGTTAGAAGTTTATAGTTCTACCTGCTGAGTTGGGAGTTTATAGTTCTACCTGCTGAGTTAGAAGTTTATAGTTCTACCTGCTGAGTTAGAAGTTTATAGTTCTACCTGCTGAGTTGGGAGTTTATAGTTCTACCTGCTGAGTTAGAAGTTTATAGTTCTACCTGCTGAGTTAGAAGTTTATAGTTCTACCTGCTGAGTTAGAAGTTTATAGTTCTACCTGCTGAGTTGGGAGTTAATAGTTCTACCTGCTGAGTTAGAAGTTTATAGTTCTACCTGCTGAGTTGGGAGTTTATAGTTCTACCTGCTGAGTTAGAAGTTTATAGTTCTACCTGCTGAGTTAGAAGTTTATAGTTCTACCTGCTGAGTTGGGAGTTTATAGTTCTACCTGCTGAGTTAGAAGTTTATAGTTCTACCTGCTGAGTTAGAAGTTTATAGTTCTACCTGCTGAGTTAGAAGTTTATAGTTCTACCTGCTGAGTTGGGAGTTAATAGTTCTACCTGCTGAGTTAGAAGTTTATAGTTCTACCTGCTGAGTTGGGAGTTTATAGTTCTACCTGCTGAGTTAGAAGTTTATAGTTCTACCTGCTGAGTTAGAAGTTTATAGTTCTACCTGCTGAGTTGGGAGTTAATAGTTCTACCTGCTGAGTTAGAAGTTTATAGTTCTACCTGCTGAGTTGGGAGTTTATAGTTCTACCTGCTGAGTTAGAAGTTTATAGTTCTACCTGCTGAGTTAGAAGTTTATAGTTCTACCTGCTGAGTTAGAAGTTTATAGTTCTACCTGCTGAGTTAGAAGTTTATAGTTCTACCTGCTGAGTTAGAAGTTTATAGTTCTACCTGCTGAGTTGGAAGTTTATAGTTCTACCTGCTGAGTTAGAAGTTTATAGTTCTACCTGCTGAGTTGGGAGTTAATAGTTCTACCTGCTGAGTTAGAAGTTTATAGTTCTGCCTGCTGAGTTAGAAGTTAATAGTTCTACCTGCTGAGTTAGAAGTTTATAGTTCTGCCTGCTGAGTTAGAAGTTTATAGTTCTACCTGCTGAGTTAGAAGTTTATAGTTCTACCTGCTGAGTTAGGAGTTTATAGTTCTGCCTGCTGAGTTAGAAGTTTATAGTTCTACCTGCTGAGTTGGGAGTTAATAGTTCTACCTGCTGAGTTAGAAGTTTATAGTTCTACCTGCTGAGTTGGGAGTTAATAGTTCTACCTGCTGAGTTAGAAGTTAATAGTTCTACCTGCTGAGTTAGAAGTTTATAGTTCTACCTGCTGAGTTAGAAGTTTATAGTTCTACCTGCTGAGTTAGAAGTTAATAGTTCTACCTGCTGAGTTAGAAGTTTATAGTTCTGCCTGCTGAGTTAGAAGTTTATACGGTAGTTCTATCTGCTGAGTTAGAAGTTTATAGTTCTACCTGCTGAGTTAGAAGTTTATAGTTCTACCTGCTGAGTTAGAAATTTATAGTTCTACCTGCTGAGTCATCAGAAGCCATTGCCTGGCTCTCCCAGGTCCTAGCTTGGGTGGAGAGGGAGCCAGGGTGCTGATCACTTGTATATGTGGTCAGTGTCTAGGAGTCTGGGGCATTGTATCTGTCCCTCTCCTCTGCCATTCATGAACGACTTTTAAACCTTCATTGTATGACTATTTGCATAAGTCCATCACTATAATTTCGGTTGGTGTTTTTGATGATGCATTCGAACCAACTTCATTTATTCTAGTATTATGTGATATTATAACCCTATTGTATATAACAGTACTTTACTATTCACCTTTAAAATGGAAATCATATATTTTATGACTTGTTAAAGAAAATATGTTTTAGGATCTCCTCTTAACCACATGACATCTGTTGCCATCTCTTATGACCTCTATGTTGTGGCATATAATTATGCCTTCTCAACTATGAGGCTCAGTGCTACACAGTACTCTAGAAGTTTGATTCCGGCTGTGACCAAGTTGTGGAATGATCTACCTAATCAGGTAGTTGAATCTCTGGAACCACAAAAGTTCAACCTTGCAGCGATGTTTTAATGTTTAACAGGTTTCCATAAGTCTCTTTTTATTGTTTATTTATGAAAGATATATTTTAATATATTTTAATTGTTCATTGCTACTCTTGTAGTTTATTTATGTAGTTTTTTCCTGTTGTAGCCCTTGGGCTTATAGCATTCTGCTTATCCAATGGTGTTTGTAGTTAATAATAATAATAATAATAATAATAATAATAATAATAATAATAATAATAATAATAATAATAATAATTCTTTAAATTGCCTCACAGAATCATTATAGGCAACTTTATTATATTTTTTTATTTTCTTCATGGTGGTCTTTTTTTAACCAGAATAATTTGAAATGTGTTTGTATTGCCACACAAAGAGGGTTGTTTTGACTTATATTACAAATTTGAAAAAACAAGAACCATCATGTTTTACCCTTTTAGGAGGATTAACCCTTTGAGCGCCTTAGCATATAATTTATGTCCACTATTTCTACTCCCTTCAGCGCCATATGACGTAATGTACGTGTATACATTACCAGTTATTTATTTTCTTTTATTATTTGCATGAATGAAAATCTTACAAAATATGTACCAATGTATATCAATGGAAAGGAAATTTAATTGGCTATACTCTGATGAATATAGTAAAGGCCTAACTTGTATAGTTTCTGTGTTAAGATGAGTTAGGTAAAATATCCAGGCTTGCCTCATTAACCCTTTGGGCGCCATTGGGTGTAATTTATGTCCACTTTCCACTCCCTTAAACGCCAGATGATGTAATTTACGTCCATTAATTACCAGGTTCTTTTATTATTTACGTATATAAAACCTTCTACAAAATATGTAATATTGTATACCCATGGAAGTGAGATTTATTCATCTATCTCTCCTATACAAAGAGCAAGTGTCTAACTATATATATATATATATATATATATATATATATATATATATATATATATATATATATATATATATATATATATATTTCTTCATTGTCCTGCTTATGGGTTAGAGTGAGCAGTCATACCCAGTTGAGAGGGATACACTCTGAAACCACACTCTGCCACAAATTACCGAACCAGGGAGTTGTAGGTAGGAAAGGTGGCTGGTGTGGCAAGGGTTGAATTTGTGTGTATACTGTATATCTATCTAAATATTTGCACGTAATTTTTTACGGCTTTGGTACACTAGTTCGATAATATATGTTGTAAAGTTCTATTTTGTATTAGTTTCACTGCTAAGATTATTCAAGTAAAATATCTTTGAGAAAGGCCCATGGGATTGAGTGCCAAATCAATTGGGAGGGGCTGGATTGAAACAAAAAGCATAATATTATATTGGGTTCTTCATTACTCATAAGTGATTGATTGTTTAGAGGAATTTGGATATGAATCTATGACTATAGGTTACCTTTTTCCCCTTTTAGTAGGATTAGAAAAACTATAAGTGTTTATATGTTGTGTGCGTGTACTGTTATTACTGCTATTGCTAATACGCTAATGAATCGATTGATGCATCAAAATTTATAATCCTAATATTCGTTTAAAGTCTCTTAAATATCAAGTTCACCTTTTAGAAGGGTTAGAAAAATTCCTATGTATGAATGCGTGTACTGTTATTACTGTTATATCTATTATGCTAATGAATCGATTGATACTTCAAAATTTATAATCCTAATATTCGTTTAAAACCTCTTAAATATCACTGAAAATCCCAGTTTAGTTCCTTGCAGTCAATACGACAATACCATTGAATATATTCACTGGACAGTCAGGAAAATAGAAATTCCCATGCTTCCAGAACAGACTCTGGTATTGTTGGTTGTATGTTCGTTTCTGTAAACATTATTCACCAGGTGGAGAAGGCTATTGACGTCACCTGTGCATCTGAAATATGTTTCGTGTTTGGCGCTTTGCTGTAATGTTTCAGCTTGAGGGTATTTCTAGGTGCATGGGGCGTGTTGATTTAAAGGCTTTAAGTTAGCTTTTTTTATGTTTGCTGTTTCTTTTCTGGGGGAGAGTAATTTGAGATTTACATGGTAATATATTGCTTACTAGATATGCCCTGTAGTATGGGGTGTTAATGGCCTATTGGACACGTCCTTGCCTGGCCATATGCCGGACTGGGGTTCTAGTCCCGCTCAAGCTCAACAGTTACTTGTAGTGTCTGGTGTCTGTAACCTCACCATCCTTGTAAGCTAAGTATGGGGCGTTGGGAGAGCCCATAGGTCTACCTGCTGAGTAATCAACGGCCATTGCCTAACCCTCCCTGGGCCTAGCCTGGGTAGAGAGGGGCATGGGCGCTGTTCATATGTGTACTGTATATATGGTCAGTTTATATGGCATTGTCCTGTTAGCTAGAGTATTGTCACTGTCCCTTGCCTGTGCCGTTCATGAGTAGCCTTTAAAACTTATGTCCTGCGTGTCATAGAAAGCGACTAAAAGGACAGCAGCTGCTATGCAGTATCTCTTTTTAATACAAGGCTAGGAGGCCCACTGTCAATAACTGGAAGCTGCTGCCTTGCATTTGGGCTATTTAGTCAAACGATATGCCCACCGTCAATATCTGTAATTGATGACTGCAATCGCTTGCGATCGTAAAAATCCTCTGCCAAATGATAAATCATACTTGATGCTATTTGAGTGCGCATCAGGCAACCGACCCCTTAATGTAACGATAACGGTGAAAAAAAAAAAAGAAGATTGTATACCAGTTACATTTCTTGTAAACTTTAATATATAAGTAAAGAGATATTTACAAAAGCTCAAATATAAAAAATAGTTAATACATTGACTTGCACATGTTGTATACCCTCGGAAATTATTTTAATATTTGATTTTTTAAAGACTTATTTTCTTTTTTCACAAACTCGTTTTTTCAAAATGTTTCAATATAAGTTGTCTTAGATTACTTATATACAAAATTTTAAATTATGATAAAGTAAAAATTTTGGATATTTCCTCTTGTTTGATATATGAGCAGTGATGGATATTTTCTATCAAAATTCTTGTGTTTATTGATACATCGTAATTAACCTTACCTCTCTGATTAGGGATACCTTGAAGTGTATTAGTCAAGGCCACCCATACTAGATTGGTTTGCTGTGAGCAGTCAAACTAAAGTCTCCCACCTTCACCAATCCGCACTGGCCAGCGCGGTGATGAAAACTGGCCAAACTCCAGACATGAATAAGGACATGTCTGAGGCCTTTGCCCTGCAGTGGACTAGAAAAGACTGCATTTGTTGTTGTAATTAATCTTAGTAATTTCCTTTTTATAATAACTTTCATTTCGTAATTGTCATCAAATTTATAATTGTTATAATTCCCTATATTTTTGTTTTGTTTCCTGTTTTTAAATATAAATTGCAATATTATTAATTTCCAATGTGATCAAATGTCTTATATTTATTTTAATTCCTTATATTCCTTCTTTTTTCCTGTTTTGATTATTTCCTGTTTTCTTTTTTTAAGCATAAAATACAACATTAATTTCCACTGTGATCAAATATCCTTATATTTCTCCTTTGTTTCCTGTTTTTTATTTAAATTGCAATATTATTAACTTTCAATGTGATCAAATATCTTGTATTTATTTTAATTCTTTGTATTCCTCCTTTGTTTCCCGTTTTGATTATTTCCTGTTTACTTTTCTTAAGCATAAAATACAACATTAATTTCCACTGTGATCAAATATCCTTATAATTCTCCTTTGTTTCCTGTTTTTTTATTTAAATTGCAATATTTTATACCAATTGGCGATATTCACCTCTGTTTCTCCCTTTATTTAATTGAAATATTGCCATCTATTATTTATTTCTGTTTCTTCGTATTTTATATTACCATCTCCTTCCTGGAACCTGGAAGGTATCTGGATTAAACTTGACTCGTACTGGCCTTGTCCAAGGAGTCTCCCGGGACTGACTTCCTTATCTATTTCCATCCCAACTGCCTATCCTCTTTAACTGTGTTTCCCATTTAAAACAATTCTTGTATTGATCCAGGTTGTTTACTCCATCCATTTTATCGTTACCTTGTTTCTGTTACATTTTGATACAATCGTAATGTTATTCAATGTTTCTACTTCATAAGTTTTTTATTTTTATATTCTTGTTTAAATCTTAAATATTTTTAGTTAAGGTAATTGGTTAGCCGTGATTTTTCACTACTGGAATCACCCTTTAAATCATGAGTTATTTTTTCGTACGTTTGTTTCATTTGTTTATGTTATAATGTTGGACATAGTTTTTCATGTTTATTCACACAGACAAACACAATGGCTGATGATATATATATATATATATATATATATATATATATATATATATATATATATATATATATATATATATATATATATATATATATATATATGTGTGTGTGTGTGTGTGTGTGTGTGTGTATTTATGTACGTGTGTATTACTTATATGTGTTTTGACGCTCTTACTGTTTTTAGAATGATATATTGTTAATTTATTCCCATCATTTATTCATTTCCTTATTTCCTTTCCTCACTTAGCTATTTTTCCCCGTTGGAGCCCTTGGGCTTATAGCATCTTGCTTTTCCAACTACGGTTGTAGCTTGGCTAGTAGTAATAATAATAATAATAATAATAATAATAATAATAATGCACGTACAGTTAGAATCAAAAGAACGCCGACACTCGGGGGAAATCTTTAGTCAGATGTCTCTATTGTTCCCATGACAAAACAGACAAGGTGTTGCTCTTCTTACTACTACTACGAAATGGGCGGAGCCTTCTCCAACGTTAGCGAACCAAAGAGTAAAGGGATGTCTTTGTTAGCAAAAGCATACAAAAGTTACAAATCGAGTTGCCATATTTCAATTCTATATTATCATTTGACGTCTCAACTATCCATTACAAGTACAAAACACACACATTATATATATATATATATATATATATATATATATATATATATATATATATATAATGTATATATATATATATATATATATATATATATATATATATATAATGTATATATATATATATATATATATATATATATATATATATATATATATATATATATATATATAATGTATATATATATATATATATATATATATATATATATATATATATATATATATATATATATATATATATTCACACACAATATATACACACACAATTGCTATTTTTTCGTAGGAGGGGCCAAGTGGACATTGCAGGGAAGGATTCGGGGTGGGGGGGGGGTCTCCTCTCCACAACCCCTTGCCCCAGGAAATAAGGAAGTCAATTCTGATTTAGAGTGTGTGGAGAGAAGCTAAATGAGTGTTCTTGATACAGACTGTAAGATATTGTATCATTGCCTAAATATTATTTGATAACCGTTAATGTTCTAGCAAATATTTTTAACCGTATTCATTATTGTTTGATTTGTAAAAGATAGCAGCAGTAGAATAAAGTAGTAGTTGTTGTTGTTGGAAGTTTGATAAGTAACGAAATTTAAGTATCGCCATTGCATGATAGATAATCAGTGATGAATACAATATATACTGATGACTTCATAACACCTTGAAAACAATAAGAATTTACTACGTCGTATCGAAAATAAGTGGAGGTAAATGAGGGTGCTATTACATTCTGGCAAAGGCTATCAGAAATTTGTTTTATTGACAAATCATATAAAAATACAAGCTTTTTAGTCTCAGAACGACGTAATTTTCCGAAATTTTGTCATGAAACCATGATATACTTATTTTCCCAAAATGTATTCTCCTATAAATTGTCGGAAAAATACATTTGCAGGTGGCATAAGCGCATAATTATTCCCCACGCTAATACCCTGACTGCAAGTTATCAATAATTATATAATTGCTAGTAGCTTTATCTTGAGAAATTACATTGCCTAGAGATCAAACTGGCATCTTATTAATTTCATGCACCCCGTTCTCTCAGTCTTGATTCAAATAAGCTTAACTCTGTATGATAAAGTCCCTATTTACAGTGATCAAGTGCCCGAATTAGCACAGCTATGTGGTGTTGGATGTGGGCTCTGGACCGGGTGAATTACTCTAGGCATATGGGCGCTTAACAAGCGAAATACACATCACTATCCGTGAAGCTCTAGTTCGGAGTGTTCGAGCAATAGCCATCCATACCAGCTCCTCCGCCTATCAAGGTAGTAGTTGAACCATAATTTCTACAGCTGATGAAGTAAGTGGGAAAGGGTAAAACCAAATATTAAAATATGTCGAAAATAAATGTTTGGTTGTCCTTTTAATCACTAAATCACACAGCCGAGGAGCAATACCATTGGATTCCTAGATATTTTCTCTCATTCTTCAGATTTTATTTTCTGAGCTTCTTCCTCTCTCCCCTGACATGTCTTATTAGGTATTTATTCTTTAAAATTTTTGTTCCCTTATTTCATTCTTTATCATTTGTGGTCCTCTCTTTCATTCTTTAATCATATATTTATCAAACATTCTCATTACTTTCAAAATGAATGGCCTTCACCTCCGGTGCTTGTCTTAGACCGTCAATATTAGTTCCTAGCTTCTCACTATCCCTCCAGAAAAGAAATCTCTCCCAATTTTCTTGCCAGTTTCTCTGATCAGGGTTCGATTCCCCGGCCGAGCAGATGTTATTATCTCTGAGTTGATTCACCCTTTGTTCTCTGATTCCGAGGTATAGAGAGAATCCAGATATTAAGGGAGTATAATATATGGCTTATATAAATATGAAAACACGTCTAAATGTGCAAAATTTATCATTTTTTATATATATATATATGTATATATATATATATATATATATATATATATATATATATATATATATATATACATATATATATATATATATATATATATATATATATATATATATATATATGTGTGTGTGTGTATGTGGGAGTGTGTGAGTGTGTGTATAGAAATCACAAAAGCTAGCACGTGAACATAAAATTATTATAGCCAGGAAAGGAAGAACGAAATACAAACTCAGTTCTCCTTTCGTGACTATTATAGATATATATATATATATATATATATATATATATATATATATATATATATATATATATATATATATATATATATATATATATATATATATGTACATATACATTTATATACACATATATACGCATATTTACATATATATAGATATACATATATATATATATATATATATATATATATATATATATATATATATATATATATATATATCTATACATGTATATACATATTTATATACATATATATATATATACATATATATACACATATATAAACATATATATATATACAAATATATACATATATATACATATACATACGTATATATACACATATACATACATGTGTATACATATACACATATATATATACATATGTATGCATATATATACATATGTATACATACACACATATATATACATATACATATATACATACATATGCATATATATATATATATATATATATATATATATATATATATATATATATATACATATATATATATGTATATATATACATGTATATATATGTATATATATGTATACATATATATATATATATATATACATATGTATTTATATACATATATATACATACACATATATACATGTATATATATATATGTATATACAGTACATGTATTTATATATGTATATATATGCATATATATGTATATATGTGTATATATATGTATATACATACGTATATATATGTACTTATGTATGTATATATACATATAAATATGTATATATATGTATATATACATATATATATATATATATGTGTGTGTAAATGTATATATATGTATATATACATATATATACATATATATGCATATATACATATATATATATATATATATATATATATATATATATATATATATATATATTGATAACTTGAAGAAAATAGCAGACAACTTAAGAGCTAAGAAATCAGTGGTCTTTGTAAAAAAAAAGAAAAAAAAAAGCATTTGGGTCTACACCCCCATAAGCATCAACATCCATGAAGAGTGTTAATTCCATATGATTTATATGCTAAACTAGTTAGTTTAGTCTCAGAAAAACAGGATTGAGGAAGATCTAGTTTCTCAACACTCTATTTAGTGTCTGTTATGGTCAGCTATATCAAAACGTAATTATACAAAATCCCCTTTAATTAATTTATCATAGAAATTAGTGAAATAGTAGTAGGTAAGAAAATAATACACAACAAACATATATATATATATATATATATATATATATATATATATATATATATATATATATATATATATATATATATATATATATATATGTATATATATACATACATATACACACGTGTGCGCGTGTGTGAAGGTACCCCGTTCCTACTCTTCCCGTAAGCTAACTTTCGTTTTGACGTCCCGATTGCGTATCAATCTTTTAAGGGTCCTGATGAAGGGCAACAAACTCTTTCCCCAGAGTTTTTGTTTGACCAGTTCCTCTCCTCCTGCCGTTGCACTTCTTTTTCGAATTTCTTTTGACGAACATCTTGAAAGTGTTTCATGACGACGGAACCCAATTGAACCATTGATCCCTTTGCAGTTAAAATATCCTTTTTGTATCTTTTAAAAGCTGTTACTTGTGTTGGATGACACGAACACTGACGACAGACAGATGATGATGAGGCTGACACAAAATGACGACCGAAGCTGGAGCCCGAAGTTCAAATCCAGGGCGCCGTAAACCAAAAATCGCCGATCCCAAACCCGTTCCTTCGTCGGTCCTAGATAATTATTTTTCTTATAAAAGCGTGCTAACAGGAAGACGTCCAATTGGAGTGTCTCTCCTTAGAAGTTCTTCCTTTTAGAGGGGAAAAAAATTTACTTCAGATTGAAGAATTTTTGCTTCCTATGAACCTTCAGTATTCTCTACTTCTGTGCAGTTTCCGCCTTATTCTGCTCAATCTTTATTTTTGGATCTTCAACATTATAGACTTTACCTTCTCATTTCAAATCCGCACAATCGTAAAGTGATCAACAAATAATGACTAGTTCTCCTTTTGGATTCTTTATTTCTTCTCTCCCGTTCTCCCTCCTGTCTCCCTCTTCTTCCTGTATTTTGTCCGAATCCTTTCAAATAAATCCATTATTAGTCTTCAAGATTTTTGTTTAACTTTTCATAACTGCCTTCCTGATTCCACTTGTCGTTCATTCCTTTTTGTATTTTGGTTTTCTTCCAAAGTCGCAGACTCAATAATTCTCGTAACTTTCACCAAAGCATTTTCTGGATTACCAAAATCTTTTTTTCTTTTTAATGGCCTCAGGGGCAAGTCGGGGATAAAATATTGCAAATTTGAGTTGATCAATAAAACGATTAAAACAATCTTTTTACCTTTTCTAACATTCCTGTTCAAGACGAATGACAATTTGAAGCCGATTCTAGAATGCACCGGTATTCCATATTCTTCCTAACAGAGACACTAAGAATCTTTTGGAGCTCGGACAGGAAAGCATTCAACTTTCCTATTGATGACGGAAGACAAATTGAAGTCGAACAACGAGTTGGGAGAATTTTGAAGACTATTTCGGATTTGGAGCCTGTTAGGAATTTCCAGAAGGAAGACGTCCAATTGGAGTGTCTCTCCTTAGAAGTCCTTCCTCTTTTAGAGAGAAAAAAATTATTTCAGATTGAAGAATTTTAAATCTTTCTCTGGTCCTTCAATATTCTCTACTTATGTGCAGTTTCCGCCTTATTCTGCACCATCTTTATTTTTGGATATTCAACATAAGGGACTTTACTTTCTCCTTTCAAATCCAACCTACAGTAAAATGATCAACAAATAATAACTAGTTCTCCTTTTTGGATTCTTTATTTCTTCTCTCCTGTTCTCCTTCCTGTCTTCCTCTTCTTCCTGTATTTTCTGTCCGAATCCTATCAAATAAATCAGTTATTATTCTTGAAGATTCTTGTTTTTCTTTTCATAACTGCCTTCATGATTCCACTTGTCGTTGATCCCTTTATGACGAAGTATTTTGGTTTTCTTTCAAATTCACACTCGACAATTCTCTTAACTTTCACCAAAGCCTTTTCTGCAAAACCCAAATCTTGTTTCCTTTTTAATAGCCTCATGGTGAGTCGGTGAGAAAAGCTTGCAAATTTGGGTTGGCCAATAAAACAATCAAAACGACCTTTTTAACTTTTCTAACATTTATGCTTGAGACGAATGACAATTTGAAGCCAATTTGGGATTGCACCGGTATTCCATATTTCTCCTTTTGGAGCTCGGACAGGAAAGCATTCAACTTTACTATTAATGAAAGACAAATTGGAGACAAACAAGGAGTTGGGGAAGCTTTGAAGACTTTGAAGACTTTTTGGAGCCTGTTAGAGATTTCCAAAAGGCCCTCGTGTTTTTTAAAAATAAGCTAGATACAGGAACTGTATATTGTTGGCTCGGCGGGGCTGCCCGCTTCCCGCTAGCCAGGGCGGGCCTCCCCCTTCCCGTTGGCTGGTAGGGCCTCCCCCCTTCCCGCTGGGCCGGAGGGCCTCCCCCTTTCCCGCTGGGCAGGAGGGCCTCCCCCTTCCTGCTCGCCGGGAAGGTCTCCCCCTCCCCGCTGGGTGGACGGTCCTCCCCCCTTCCCGCTGACCGGGCAGGCCTCCCCCTTCCCGCTGGCCAGCAGGCCTCCCCCCCTCCCGCTGGCCGGGCGGGCCTCCCCCTTTCCCGCTGGCCGGGCGGGCCTCCCCCCTTACCACTAGCAGGGCGGGGCTCCCCCCTTTCCGCTGGCAGGGCGGGGCTCCCCCTTCCCGCTGGCAGGGCGGGGCTCCCCCCTTCCCGCTGGTAGGGCGGGGCTCCCCCCTTCCCGCTGGAAAGGCGGGGCTCCCCCCTTCCTGCTGGAAGGGCGGGGCTCCCCCCTTCCCACTGGCAGGGCGGGCTCCCCCTTCCCGCTGCCAGGGCGGGACTCCCCCCTTCCCTGTGCCAGGGCGGGGCTCCCCCCTTCCCGCTGGTAGGGCGGCCCCCCTTCCTTCTGGCAGGGCAGGGCTCCCCCTTCCCGATGGAAGGGTGGGGCTCCTCCCTACCCGCTAGAAGGGTGGAAGGGCGGGGCTCCCCCCTTTCCGCTGTCAGGGCAGGGTTCCCCTCTTTCCGCTAAAAGGGCGAGGCTTCCCCCTTCCCGCTGGCAGGGTGGTACTACCCCCTTCCCTCTGGCAGGGTGGGGCCTCCGCTACCCGCTTGCAGGGTGGGGTTCCCTCCTTCCCGCTTGCAGGGTGGGATTCCCCCCTTCCTGCAGGCATGGTGGGGTTCTCCCCTTCCCGCTGCCAGGCCGGGCCTCCCCCCTTCCCGCTGGCAGGGTGGGGCTCCCCCTTTCCTGCTGGCAGGGGGGATCCCCTCCTTCCCGCTGGCAGGGCGGGGCTTCCCCCTTCCCGCTGGCATGGCAGGGCTCCCCCCCTCCCGCTGGCAGGGGGGGCTCCCCCCTTTCCTCTGGCTGGGCAGGGCTACCCCTTTTCGCTGGAAGGGCAGGGCTCCCCGTTAAAAAATCTAAAAAATACTGTAATTTTATGTGTGTATATATATATATATATATATATATATATATATATATATATATATATATATATATATATATATATATATATTTATATATATATATATATATATATATATATATACACACACATTCATATACCTACATACATAGTTGCCGTAAAGTTTGGAGTATTGGCGGTAGCCTACTAGACACAGATCCCGATATAGCAGGGATAAATTAACTGTCATAGGGCATATGACAAGCAGTTATCTAAAAAAAATCAGAATCTTGATGCTGGAATTTTCAGCACAGTTTGAGGGCTCTATGAGGGTTTGTTCTTGATGTTGTTTTCTCCAGTAGTATGGTGGAAACTCTTAAACTGGACTTTTGAATCTTCTCAGGAATGGGTTCAGTCATAGTCATACGAGGGACTAATTTCAGGCCATCATCTTTACAGAATCCAAATTCTTCCATGTAGATTCCAACTGTGCTTTGAAGTGATCCAGTTCCATAAACATCCGACACCAGCTGATCAAAGTTGTCTCAGACGCTATGAAACACTGTTCCTTCAGGTTGATCCTTAACCACATCACTATTACTGATTACTGAAAGACTTTCAACCATATATATGGCAGGAGTGTTTCCAATTAAAAAGAAAAAGCATAGGACTCATAATTACCTTGTTTGTTTAGAAAAGTAGTTGATTGTTTAGATTTGAAGAGATGGCGGAGTGCCATACATAGTTGGATATGTGTTTTCATCTTCCACTGTCCACGTGTTGCTCTTTACACATATCTTGACTAACTGTTAGTACTAATATTCATTCTCGATCTGATGGGTCCTTCTTACCACACATTAGGGTAAATACAGATTGTAGAACATAAGCAGGAATTTCTTGGTTGAGAGTACACTCGAGAACACTATTCTATCTTATTTCTCTTCCTCTTGTTTGGTAAAAGTTTTTAGAGTTTTTATGGGAGATATTCATTTTAATGTTGTTACCCTTCTTAAAATACTCTATTTTCCTTTTTTCCTTTCCTCACTGGGCTATTTTCCCTGTTGGAGCCTCTGGGATTATAGCATCCTGTTTTTCCAACTAGGGTTGCAGCTTAGCTAATAATGATAATAATAATAATAATAATAATAATAATAATAATAATAATAATAATAATAATAATAATAATAAGGAACGTCACTAGATTTGGTGGGCCATAGAAGTGTCTTGGTTTCTTTGAAGGCATTGAGTAATCTAGTGTAAAGCTTAAGGCTAACTTCTTTGATCCAGTCATCATCTCAAATATCACAAGCAGAAAGAAAATTTTTTTTCAGTGATTCCAAAGATTTACAAAATATCGGTGTGTCATTATATAGGGGTGATCAGAAGTCGATCCTGTCTTTCATATCAAAACAGTGTTCATTCTTCAACCTGAAATTGACTAGTTATTTCACCAGCTTGTTCAATATTGTTATTGTTGCATAGATTCTCATTATACACATTTCTAAATGACAAAGTTTCAGTACCCGAAATTTGTGAATAACTTCTTTTTTTAATAAAATTGTAGATGCGAAAATGCTTTCTTTATACATCTTTTCTTGTCTTATGTTTCCTGTTTCTGTGATGGTGTAACACTGCTGAGGTATTCGTCTCAGTAAAAACTGCTTGGGTCGGCACTCATGAAATTAGGTCTCCCTTGCTTTTGAAAAGATCTAGTCCTCTTATTTTACATAGCAAATCTTCATCATTTAGTTAAATTTTCTTTTCTTCAATGTTTTTATTCGCATCTGAGTGGAACTTCTGTAAGCTATGAATATTACCAGAGTCCTTTACTTTGTCACCTTTACAAAATATACAGTATTTACCAAATATCACCATTTAACATAATTTTTGGCTACTTGTTCACTTGCATTCAAGCATTTGCTTTTATGCTTTATAATTTGCGGCGATCAATTAAAAAACACTCTCTTCGGCAACTTTCTAGATAAACAAGTGAATAAACAAATGAACAAATAAGTAAGAAAAATAATTAATCTTAACTTCGAATTACAATTGAATAAATACCTTTAAATTTTCTATGAAAAATTAAAGGGACTTAATCTTTTAAAATGAGTGTGGAATTTGTCAGGAGAAAAAATCATCACTTGCTTATTTGGATTTATCGGTTTGAAACGGATAGAAAAGTTTTGGTATCTATTTCGATATAACGTAAACTTTGGCTGAAAAAAGCGTATGTAACAAGGACGTATTTATAATGCAATAAGTAATTACAGATTAGT
The DNA here is from genome assembly GCF_036898095.1 of Palaemon carinicauda. Taxonomy (NCBI): domain Eukaryota; kingdom Metazoa; phylum Arthropoda; class Malacostraca; order Decapoda; family Palaemonidae; genus Palaemon; species Palaemon carinicauda. The sequence continues at coordinate 24,378,635 of NC_090766.1, forward strand.
TATTTTCTCCTAAGAGGACTTCGTTTGCAGAGAGAGATATGTTAAAATAAAGATTTGTTTTTTCGCTTTGTCTGTGTACATTTTGTATTCCTTTAGAAATACATATACTATTGAAATGTTTGCTTTTTTACATATGTTTCTTGATATATTGCATTAGTCCCTGAAAAATTTCTTAAAAGTCTGAATATGTTTGACCGTCCATATAAAGGCTTAATGTAGATTTATGTGAGGCAGAGTTGTGAGTAGCGTGAAACAGGGGGTTTTGGTCCCCTATGTGAGAACGGCCCCGAGTTGAGAATGGAAGTAATAATGTGGTTTCTGAAGGGTTACAAGATTTCGGTAAGTTTGGATAAATGGGTAAATTCCAGGAATTTAGAAGGTAAGGAGAACTAATTACGTTTAATAAATCCAAGGAAATATCTTGCAATTCCAAATTATAAAAATAACTCAGTGCGCGGGCCTATACTCACCTCGACAGAACTCTCTCAAAATTTACATTTTGGTCCAATTATTATTATTATTATTATTATTATTATTATTATTATTATTATTATTATTATTATTATTACCTCCGCCAAGGAGGTCATGTTTTCACCTCTGTCTATTAGTTTGTCACCAACCTAACTCAAAAGGTTACGGGTGAATTTTGACCAACGTACTACAAATATATTAAAAACGATGTATTCAGGCCGAATTTCTCTCTCTCTCTCTCTCTCTCTCTCTCTCTCTCTCTCTCTCTCTCTCTCTCTCTCTCTCTCTCTCTCTCTCTCTCTGTGAATATCATTTAGGCCGGTATAACTCATGTATGGTGTTTTTTTTTATTACTGTTTTACATCGAACCATATCTTGAAACTACTTTTTCTTTCATCGGTGACTTGAACAAGACTAATGTCGAAATAATCTAATGTAGCTGTTAATGGAAGAATTGTTTAGCTGCAATACTCCAATAATTTCTACATGATTTTGCGGATTCATTTTATATATATATATATATATATATATATATATATATATATATATATATATATATATATATATATATATATAAACATACATACATACATACACACACACACATATATATATATATATATATATATATATATATATATATATATATATATATATATATATATGCGTGTGTGTGTGTGTGAGTATGTGTGTATTCAGTATTTGCAGTGGATATTCGAAACGTCAAATGATAACACAGAATGAAATATGGCAACTCGATTTGTAAAATTTTAATGCTTTCACTAGCAAAAACACCCCGTAGCTGTCTTTGATTCGCTAAGGTTGGCGAGGGCTGTCACGGGAACACTAGAGACATCTGACGAAAGATTTCCCCCCGAGTGTCGGCGTTCTTTTGATTCTAACTGAACATATCATAAAGAATATACATATATTATGACCCATACTCTATCTTTAACAAACTATGTAAACATCGTTGGGAATATAACACGAATCCCCTTAGCATCGCTTGGTCTTCTGAAAACACTTTCGTCCTCAAATTATTTGAATCTATAGGCTGTTGGCGTTTTTACTGCTTACAGTTATCCAGCAGGAGAGTTTTGTGCTTCCGGAGATCAGCTTTCTTACAGAGCCCCTTTGGGAACACTCTCTCTCTCTCTCTCTCTCTCTCTCTCTCTCTCTCTCTCTCTCTCTCTCTCTCTCTCTCTCTCTCTCTCTCTCTCTCTCTCTCTCATCCAGAGCTCTTTGTCACTTGTTTGATTCGTCTTTATTGTTTGTTTAATTTGTTGATTTTCTCTCGCTTGAATATAAATATATATATATATATATATATATATATATATATATATATATATATATATATATATATATATATATATATATATATATATATATATATATATATATTTTTTTTTTTTTTTTTTTTTTTTTTTTTTTTTTTTTTAAGAAGGAAGACATGTAAATGAACCTCTTCAGAATTGGCCTTATCCGAAGATGTAAAAATTAAGGGATTTCCCTTTATTAATGACCTTGATAAATGTCAATAAATCTAACCTTTAGAAATCCAGTTATCAAACACCCATTCTTAAAAAGGGTAAGGTAAGAGTGATTTTGTTGCTGTGAAATTGTCTCATTAAATATTTACGGTAGAGAATATATTTTAAAGCGACTTAAGATAATAAAAGGCATGAAAAATATATTTCCCATTTTCGCTGTGAGAATATTATGGTGAAAGCTTTTAGAAGGAAATTCAAGGTTTTAAAATCCGGGTTTAGTCGTGGCTTTTAAGAAAGGGATCCGAGAACGTCATTATTTTTCATGTAGGAAACGAAGGCAAAAAGGCTTGGAAAAATTAGGCACAGTTTTAGGATTTAAAACTTATTATGGAATATGTTAAGCTGAGACTGAGTGCTTTAATTTTTTCATTTTTTTTTTTTTTGGCTTTTTTATTTTATTATTAATCATTAATATGAATATGATCCGCTAACTTGTATTGTTCATATATTTTGTCTGTATTTCGTACATGGAAGGTTAACTTTCCAGTTTCTGTAATTTGTGTTCCTGGAAAAAAACTGTGGTATTATTATTATTATTATTATTATTATTATTATTATTATTATTATTATTATTATTATTATTATTATCATTATTATTATTATTATTATTTGTATTATTATTATTATTATTATTATTAATATTATTATTATTATTATTATTATTATTATTATTATTATTATTATTATTATTACCAACTAAGCTACAACCTTAGTTGTGAAAGCATGATGTTATAAGCCCATGAGCTCCAACTGAGAAAAATAATCTAATGAGGAAAGGAAATAAGAAGAAGAATGAAGTACAACAAAAGTAATGAAAAATCACGGTAAACTATTTTAAGATCAGTAACAACATTAAAATAAATCTTACATACAGTATATAAGCTATGAAGGGAGACTTGTGTCAGCCTGTTCAACATAAAAACATCCACTTCAAGTTTGGACGTTATTCTATTTTCTTTAATTCGTCTTCTTCTTCTTTTAGTAATTTTATTCTGAGAAAGCTTGCTTAAATCTAGTCCCATTTTGTGTTTACTTTCATTAAATGATAATTAGACAACTATCCAAAATTGAGCTTAAACATTGAAAAAAATACATTAACTGGTAACATAAGAAACACATTTTCTGATCAAACAATAATACAGTGTATGGTCGTTAAATGATACAGTGACTGACAGCATAGTGTTTGGCTACATAAGGGAGCAGTGACTGATAGAACAATATGTGGTTTCAAAAGGATACTATAACTGACACCATAATATCTGGTTACATAAGGAAACACTGCCTGTCAGCATAGTGTTTGGCGACATAAAGAAACAATGACTGAAATCATAGTGTTTGGTTACATATGGATTCAGTGACTGATAGAACAATATGTGGTCTCATAAGGATACTATAACTGCCACCATAATATCTGGTTACATAAGGAAAAACTGCCTGACAGCATAGTGTTTGGCTACATAAGGATGCAGTGACTGATAGAACAATATGTGGTCTCATAAGGATACTATAACTGCCACCATAATATCTGGTTACATAAGGAAACACTGCCTGACAGCATAGTGTTTGGCTACATAAGGATGCAGTGACTGATAGAACAATATGTGTTCTCATAAGGAAACTATAACTGACACCATAATATCTGGTTACATAAGGAAACACTGCCTGACAGCATAGTGTTTGGCTACATAAAGAAACATGACTGACAGCATAGTGTTTGGCTTCATAAGGAAACACTGTCTGACAGCATAGTGTTTGGCTACATAAGGATACAGTGACTGACAGCGTAATGTCTGGCCACATAAGGAAACAATGACTGAAATCATAGTGTTTGGTTACATATGGATGCAGTGACTGTTAGAACAATATGTGGTCTCATAAGGATAATATAACTGCCACCATAATATCTGGTTACATAAGGAAACACTGCCTGACAGCATAGTGTTTGGCTACATAAGGATACAGTGACTGAAATCATAGTGTTTGGCCACATAAGGAAACAATGACTGACAGCATAGTGTTTGGCTACATAAGGAAACATGACTGAAAGCATAGTGTTTGGCTACATGAGGAAACACTGTCTGACAGCATAGTGTTTGGCCACATAAGGAAACACTGTCTGACAGCATAGTGTTTGGCTACATAAGGAAACATGACTGAAAGCATAGTGTTTGACCACATAAGGAAACATGACTGAAAGCATAGTGTTTGGCTACATAAGGAAACACTGTCTGACAGCATAGTGTTTGGCCACATAAGGAAACACTGTCTGACAGCATAGTGTTTGGCTACATAAGGAAACATGACTGAAAGCATAGTGTTTGACCACATAAGGAAACATGACTGAAAGCATAGTGTTTGGCTACATAAGGAAACATGACTGAAATCATAGTGTTTGGCCACATAAGGAAACACTGTCTGACAGCATAGTGTTTGGCCACATAAGGATACAGTGACTGACAGCGTAATGTCTGGCCACATAAAGAAACAATGACTGAAATCATAGTGTTTGGTTACATATGGATTCAGTGACTGATAGAACAATATGTGGTCTCATAAGGATACTATAACTGCCACCATAATATCTGGTTACATAAGGAAACACTGCCTGACAGCATAGTGTTTGGCTACATAAAGAAACATGACTGACAGCATAGTGTTTGGCTTCATAAGTAAACACTGTCTGACAGCATAGTGTTTGGCTACATAAGGATACAGTGACTGACAGCGTAATGTCTGGCCACATAAGGAAACAATGACTGAAATCATAGTGTTTGGTTATATATGGATGCAGTGACTGATAGAACAATATGTGGTCTCATAAGGATAATATAACTGCCACCATAATATCTGGTTACATAAGGAAACACTGCCTGACAGCATAGTGTTTGGCTACATAAGGATACAGTGACTGAAATCATAGTGTTTGGCCACATAAGCAAACAATGACTGACAGCATAGTGTTTGGCTACATAAGGAAACATGGGTGAAAGCATAGTGTTTGGCTACATAAGGATTCAGTGACTGAAATCATAGTGTTTGGCCACATAAGGAAACACTGTCTGACAGCATAGTGTTTGGCTACATAAGGAAACATGACTGAAAGCATAGTGTTTGACCACATAAGGAAACATGACTGAAAGCATAGTGTTTGGCTACATAAGGAAACATGACTGAAATCATAGTGTTTGGCCACATAAGGAAACACTGTCTGACAGCATAGTGTTTGGCCACATAAGGAAACATGACTGAAAGCATAGTGTTTGGCTACATAAGTATACAGTGACTGAAATCATAGTGTTTGGCCACATAAGGAAACAATGACTGACAGCATAGTGTTTGGCTACATAAGGAAACATGACTGAAAGCATAGTGTTTGGCCACATAAGGAAACACTGTCTGACAGCATAGTGTTTGGCTACATAAGGAAACATGACTGAAAGCATAGTGTTTGGCCACATAAGGAAACATGACTGAAAGCATAGTGTTTGGCCACATAAGGAAACACTGTCTGACAGCATAGTGTTTGGCTACATAAGGAAACATGACTGAAAACAGTGTTTGGCTATATAAGGATATGGTGACTGAAATCATAGTGTTTAGCCACATAAGGAAACAATGACTGACAGCATAGTATTTGGCTACATAAGGAAACATGACTGAAAGCATAGTCTTTGGCTACATAAGGATACAGTGACTGAAATCATAGTGTTTGGCCACATAAGGAAACAATGACTGACAGCATAGTGTTTGGCTACATAAGGAAACATGACTGAAAGCATAGTGTTTGGTTACATAAGGAAACACTGTCTGACAGCATAGTGTTTGGCCACATAAGGAAGCACTGTCTGACAGCATAGTGTTTGGCTACATAAGGAAACATGACTGAAAGCATAGTGTTTGACCACATAAGGAAAAATGTCTGAAAGCATAGTGTTTGGCTAGATAAGGAAACATGACTGAAATCATAGTGTTTGGCCACATAAGGAAACACTGTCTGACAGCATAGTGTTTGGCCACATAAGGATACAGTGACTGACAGCGTAATGTCTGGCCACATAAAGAAACAATGACTGAAATCATAGTGTTTGGTTACATATGGATTCAGTGACTGATAGAACAATATGTGGTCTCATAAGGATACTATAACTGCCACCATAATATCTGGTTACATAAGGAAACACTGCCTGACAGCATAGTGTTTGGCTACATAAAGAAACATGACTGACAGCATAGTGTTTGGCTTCATAAGGAAACACTGTCTGACAGCATAGTGTTTGGCTACATAAGGAAACATGACTGAAAGCATAGTGTTTGGCTACATAAGGAAACATGACTGAAAGCATAGTGTTTGGCTACATAAGGATACAGTGACTGACAGCGTAATGTCTGGCCACATAAGGAATGAATGAATGAATGATTTAAAGTTTTCAGGCATCCTGACATCTAAGGTCATTGACGCCGGTCACATAAGGAAACAATGACTGAAATCATAGTGTTTGGTTACATATGGATGCAGTGACTGATAGAACAATATGTGGTCTCATAAGGATACTATAACTGCCACCATAATATCTGGTTACATAAGGAAACACTGCCTGACAGCATAGTGTTTGGCTACATAAGGATACAGTGACTGAAATCATAGTGTTTGGCCACATAAGGAAACAATGATTGACAGCATAGTGTTTGGCTACATAAGGAAACATGACTGAAAGCATAGTGTTTGGCTACATAAGGATACAGTGACTGAAATCATAGTGTTTGGCCACATAAGGAAACACTGTCTGACAGCATAGTGTTTGGTTACATAAGGAAACATGACTGAAAGCATAGTGTTTGACCACATAAGGAAACATGACTGAAAGCATAGTGTTTGGCTACATAAGGAAACATGACTGAAATCATAGTGTTTGGCCACATAAGGAAACACTGTCTGATAGCATAGTGTTTGGCCACATAAGGAAACATGACTGAAAGCATAGTGTTTGGCTACATAAGTATACAGTGACTGAAATCATAGTGTTTGGCCACATAAGGAAACAATGACTGACAGCATAGTGTTTGGCTACATAAGGAAACATGACTGAAAGCATGGTGTTTGGCCACATAAGGAAACACTGTCTGACCGCATAGTGTTTGGCTACATAAGGAAACATGACTGAAAGCATAGTGTTTGGCCACATAAGGAAACATGACTGAAAGCATAGTGTTTGGCCACATAAGGAAACACTGTCTGACAGCATAGTGTTTGGCTACATAAGGAAACATGACTGAAGGCATAGTGTTTGGCTACATAAGGATACAGTGACTGAAATCATAGTGTTTAGCCACATAAGGAAACAATGACTGATAGCATAGTGTTTGGCTACATAAGGAAACATGACTGAAAGCATAGTGTTTGGCTACATAAGGAAACATGACTGAAAGCATAGTGTTTGGCTACATAAGGAAACATGACTGAAATCATAGTGTTTGGCCACATAAGGAAACAATGACTGACAGCATAGTGTTTGGCTACATAAGGAAACAATGGCTGACAGCATAGTGTTTGGCTACATAAGGATGCAGTGACTGATAGAACAGTATGTGGTCTTATAAGGATACTATAACTGATACCATAATATCTAGTTACATAAGGAAACAATGCCTGACACTATAGTGTTTGGCTACATAATGATACAGTGACTGACACCATAATGCCTGGTTTCAGTGATTCGCAACACATTATTTAATCACTTCAGGATTAGGTGATTTGCAAAATCATACAAAAACTTGAATCATTATTAGTTTTGGCTTAAGGTGACAGAGATATCAACAAGTGTTAACATGGCTTTATTTTAACTATAATTGTACTTTATTGAGCACCAAAGATTTTATATTGTTGTATTATGTTTCCATTGTCATTTTTTTTTTTTACCTGATATCAAACACTTTAATATTTAATAACAACTCTATCTATTTTATATTGCATACATCATCTGGAATTATCTGGAATTAACTTAAAAGCACTATTTTTCTGAATTTTGGAAAATGAAATACAATATTTTCACGATTCTATCACGGCACTTTTTTCACGTGTTTAGAAATAAACTCGATTTCATTTATCCAAATGAGAGAAACGTTTATGTTTAAAAAAAGATATATATTTTCCGATCTAAAAGTGGAAGCATTTTGCTCACAACTAGGGTCACTCCACTACTGCCAAATTGAAATATATTGCAATTTTGAATTCATATTCGTCATTACCTGCCAATACTCTCTCTCTCTCTCTCTCTCTCTCTCTCTCTCTCTCTCTCTCTCTCTCACATAAAAGTCCTGTAATCATGAGAAATTGAAGTTTGAAAATTTTTCTTCTTTTAGGATTCTTTGAAGAAGAGATTCGCGTAATGGAAGAATAAAAAGACCGTATTAAGATTTTCACATTGAATGTATTCTGAGTGTGTATTTTTTGCTGATAAACCTTTATTATAACATCCATTGTCCAATGCAGAGTAATAAAATCTCTATTTAAATGTTACTCGGTAATCTTCCTTGACAGTTACCAAACAATTTGATCGGAAGAATTAGATAAACCTGTATATCTCATTGCTGGCACCTTCAGGTAAACAATTCCTTAAATAATTTCATTCTTGATAACCACCAGGTATTTCTATTAATGGGGTTAAAATTTTCATGTATATTTATCTGAAATAATTGTTTTTATAATTTAATTGCAAATGGGAAAGTAGAGCAATTTACTCTGCCTTTAATAAAGAAAAATTTTCAGTTATTAAGAGCATCTTTTAGGAGAACTTGCAATTTCCATAGACTTTACACATCAAAGGTCAGTCATGAATGGCAGAGGCAAGGGACAGGACCAAGCCCTACAGACTGGCCATGTATTATTATTATTATTATTATTATTATTATTATTATTATTATTATTATTATTATTATTATTACTTGCTTAGCTACAACCCTAGTTGGAAAAGCAGGATGCTATAAGCCCCCTCTCCACCCAAGCTAGGACCAAGGATGGCCAGGGATTGGCTACTGATGACTCAGCAGGTAAATCTATAGGCCTCCACAAACCTGCATCTGTATTTCACAAGGATGGTGAGGTTGCAGACGCTACAAGAACCGTCGAGCTTGAATGTCACTCGAACTCCCATCCTGGAGATCGCCAGTCAGGTACTTTTCCAATAAGCCACCACAACAATTAATACTTTAGATTTCCTTCAATTTTTTTAGCAGTTTTCAACAGAATGTTACTAAAAAATATTTGTAAATATCAATATCGGATGTTTTCTTGATGTCAGTCGTCTTCAATAACTTGAAGGACCAATGTTTTCTAAGACATCATTCAATAACAGTCACAGTCATAAGTGTCTTCATGGATTATATATGAGAGGTCTATTTTAATGTTTCCAATCATAAGATATGTTATATTCATTTTATGTAGTTTATGTATATCCTTATTTCCTTTTCTCACTTGGCTATCTTTCTTTGTTAGATCCCTTGGGCCTATAGCATCCTGCTTTTTCAACCAGGGTTGTAGCTTAGCTAATAATAATGATAATAATAATAATAATAATAATAATAATAATAATAATAATAATAATAATGATAATAATAATTATAAAAATATTAATAATAATAATAATAATAATGATAATAATAAATATTAATAATGATGATAATAATAATAATAGTAATAATAATAATAATGATGATACACATTTGCATTCATTTGTACAACAATAACTTATAAATATCACAGCCTCATTTGGTAATAAAGCACACACTTGTATTTATATCATTGGATGTCGAAAGACCAATTATTATATTATTATCCAGAATCGAATTATGCATAATATCTTTTAATGTTTGACAGATCTAATGGAAAAAATGGCCGACCTGATCTACTCATTTTAAAGAACACGTAACTTTTTCCAGGTTTTGTACGACGTTTTAATCAAATCAACAAATTCCATCAGATAACCGAATTTATCCATTACTTAGTAAAGAAATCGAAAGAGTTAGAACAGCCTAAGTTTAGAATTATTTTTTTCTTTTTTTATGTTGTGGCCTCATTGGTAACGTCCCTGCCTAGTGATCGACCGACAGGGGTTCGAGTCCCGCTGAAACTCGTTAGTTCCTTTAGTGGTTGCAACCTCACCATCCTTGTCAGCTAATGATGGGGTTTTGGGGAAGCAGCCATTGCCTGGCCCTCTTTGGTCCTAGCTTTATGGAGAGGGGCTCAGGCACTGATCGTATATATATATATATATATATATATGTATATATATATATATATATATATATGTATATGGTCAGTCCTCTACGGCATTTTCCTGCTTGCTAGGGCAATGTCACTGTCCCTCTGCCATTAGTGAGCGACCTTTAGAAAATATTAAAAATTGTTTTATTGCTCTATATAATACCTGATCTACCCTTTCTTCCTCAATAGTGTTCTTTCTACAATTTAATATTTATTTCTTCTGAATTATTATTCATCAATTTACAAATCACTCGCTCCATTAACTACAGAAATTTACCTTTCAAGTCCGCAACATGTTTTAACTTCAAGGAATATCTCTCTCTCTCTCTCTCTCTCTCTCTCTCTCTCTCTCTCTCCTCTCGTTGGGATTTATTTTTATTAATTTTGTAAGATGACGGATTGACACAAATTAATCGAAATAAGACTTGGATTAGGCAAACGAGCTCTTATAATCCTAGTTTGCTTTAGGCTTGCATCGATATTTTTAGTTACAGGGGATTTTAATATATATATATATATATATATATAAATATATATATATATATATATGCATATTTGCATATATGCATATACATATATATATATACATATATATATATATATATATATATGTATATATATATATATATATATATGTATGTATGTATGTATGTATGTATGTATGTATGTATGTATGTATATAAGAAGCTATCTAAGTCTTATGATTTTCGTCGAGGGCATTCTGATCACGCTCAGTGGCATTGTTAGACGGACAACTACTCGGTCTCTCGCGATCCCTCGGGTAGGGGAGAGAGGAAATAGTCATACCCTGGTGAAGGAAATACCTAGAGAGGAAAGGGGGTGTGGAAAAAGCTGAATCTGTGTTTATGTGTGTGCATATCTACCTAAATATTTAGCCTTCCGTTTTGACAGGTCGCGTACACTAGTCATGAATATTGAGCCTAATTCAAAGGATTAGTTTAAGGATAACTGCAAGCACTGGGCGACGCCCATCCATCCAAATTAGAGGAACCAGCCGGGAGTTCATGTCCCTCTCTGGCCATGAGATTGATTTCCCCGGAGAAATTTCATAGTTTCCATTGATGTTTGCATAAGACGGAACTCACGTAATTAGTGACGGGGCTTCGCTCCGACCGGAAGTTCGTAATTTCATTTTCTTGGTGTTTTTTATATTTCTTTTTTTATTTGCTGCAAAATGGCGGGTTGCTAGACTAAAGCAGTTTATTTTTTTTTTTATTAGCTTTGGGAATATCAAGATGTTTGAGTAACTGTTTTTATTTGTATTCTTGTGGATAGTTATTTTGATATTATTTCCTCCGCCAACGAAATTTGAAGGAGGTTATGTTTTCGCCCCTGTTTTCTTGTTTGTGAACATCTTTCTGGCCACAATTTTAATCATAGGGTAATGAAACTTGCAGGGATTAACCGTTATGTAAAAAGGTGGAATTAAATTTTGGAAGGTCAAGGTCACAGTCAAGCAAAATGTCCTTTTCATCATCATCATTATTATTATTATTATTATTATTATTATTATTATTATCATTATTATTACAAGCTAAGCTGCAACCCTAGTTGGAAAAGTTGGATGCTATAACCCCAAGGGCTCCAACAGGGAAAGTAGCCCAGTGAGTAAAGGATATAATAAAAAAAAATAAATTATAAGAGAAGTAATAAACAATTTAAATAAAATATTTTAAGAACAGTAGCAGCATTGAATTAGATCTTCCACTATAAAACTTAAAATAAAAACAAGAGGAAGAGAAATAAGATAGAATATTGTGCCTGAGTATAACTAGTGTACTCTAGACGTCAAAAATGACGGCTAAATATTAAGATGGATATGCACACATACACACGCACACACACACACACAAACACAAACACACACATTCAACCCTTCCCACACCCTCTCCCTCTCCTAACTACAACTCTGCAGATTCGGCAATTTGTAGGTGATAGTGCTTTTCGAGTGCACCTCTCGCGGTACTCCCTCTCACGAGGGTATGACTACTCCTTTTCCCCCTAACCGAGAGAGAGAAGAGACCGAGCAGTCATACGACTGGCAATGCCTCTGAGCGTGACAGGAAAGATATATATATATATATATATATAGACAGTATATATATGTATGTATATATATACATATATATATATATATATATACAGTATATATATATATATATGTATATATATGTACATATATATATATATATATATATATGTATATATTCTTGTGAAGCTGGTATAGTGTAGAGTAAATAGGTTATTCAGGTATTTTATTTATGTTTTCATATGTGCATTGAAGAAGTGAATAGCCAGCTGTTAAGATGAGTTCCCCTCATGTAGGTATAAGTTTGTTACGAAAATTGCGTAAGATTTTCGTCTTTAATGTATTTGTATTCTTCATTCAAGTCAGTAAACTGTATGTAAATTTACGTTATTTTCAAGAATCAACTTTTTATTTCTCTTACTATGTTACGAAGTCTTACGTAACCTGTTTAAGAGTGTTATATGATCCATATGAGATATGAACAAGGGCTTATGTAAATTTTTTTATATTTCAATGAGGTATTGCGTCATATTTATGAGAAAATACGCAATTCTTATATTTGCCACGTGTTTTGGAGGATTTTCGAAAACTCCGGCATTAGATTTTATCTTTTTTTAATGGCGAAGCTGCTGAGAGGGAGTTGCCGTGCCGCGAGGTTGATTCTCCTGTTCGATACGAGATAGTTGGAAACTCTGGCGTCGCCAAGCCGCCCCCAAGCCACGAGAATAATCTACTAGAATATTCTAGTAGTAGCTAAGTTCATATATAGGCGCCCCAGGGCTACATAGCAGCCGAAGAGAAACAGCCGTCCTGTGAAAGTGTCAAAGTTAATCCCTCTCTCTCTCCAAGTGCTTATTGTGTGTCCTCTCTAAAGTGTCTTAAGTTTAATTACGACATATATCATGTGTAATGTGGTGAAACATTAGGAAAGAAGTTAAAGGTGATTTTAGATTTATTGTGTTGTGGTGAGTGTTGGCATTGTGTAAATCTTTGTAACTGACCCAGTGAGGTTTATGAAAATAAAGTTCTTCAAGAGTTTGAGCACTATAGTGTAATTATTTCTTTTTCCTCAGTCTAAGGTTTTATTCAGATTTAATATTTCAAGTCAAGTGATTATATAATCATCAGAGCATAGGATTTTTGTCTTAATCTAAGTTTGTTGAGACTTAATATTTCGAGTGGTTATTTTTTTATGTAAATTCTTTCAAAGTGTTGTAATTTTTATAGAATATATTTATTTTTGTAAAGAGTGTATTATTTCAATTATCAGTGTTTATTTTAGTGCTCGCTCGTATCCCAGTTAAAGAATCGAAGTAAGAGAGGTTGTTTTGAATAATTCTTAAGAATAATCACCCAGTTTTTTTTATAGTGTACTTAAGAGACCTTTGGATATTCAGTGTTTTTATGTATTGCTGTCTGGGAGTTACATAATCGTCTCAGAGATCGGGTATTACTATTTCCAAGTGTAACAGATTTAATGTAAAAAACAAACAGGTGAGTTTGGAGCTCGAGAGGTTGTGTATCTTGCCAGCCGTAATATATATAATATTATATTCTGGATCCCAGACCACGGGACCATAATACAATATGTCTATATATATATATATATATATATATATATAGCAAGACACGTTGCTCTTTATTATATAGGAGAGATGATTGATTTTGCTATCAGTATTCCAGATGTTATTACTACAATTAATAACAGTCATAATGATTTAAAAAGTTTAATTAGTATATAGGTAACGATCATTATTACATAAAACGAATTGAAATCATTGGGTGACATAAAAAATGATATCTCACCGATATCCAAGACAGTTTGGTGTAACATCCAAAAGTAGAAAAATAAATTATTAAAAAAGATATTCTAAATGTAATTAATCTAGAGGGGCACTCAATTGAGCGCCTACCTCCGCTGCGTTAGCTTATTTCTCGACCTTTTGCTTGATCTTGACCTTGACCTTTGACCTTAACATATATTAATAGGCATGGAGTTTCATACACTCAAATATGAACCAAGTTTGAAGTCTCTGTGACAGCGATGTTCAAAATTAAGGCTGATTACGTGAATTGGACATTTTGCTTGACCGTAACCTTAACCTTTGACCTTGACCTTCCAAATTTTAATCTTTTCAAGCCTTTTACATAACGGGTAATCTCTGCAAGATTCATTACGCAACGATTAAAATCGTGGCCAGATAGCTGTTCACAAACAAACACACACACAATTAACAAACACACAAATAGGGGTAAAAACGTAACCTTCTCCAACTTCATTGGCGGAGGTAAATATCTGAACAACCATACAGAACGGTTCACATGACCAGAAGAAATTCAAAACTATGGAAACAGACCTACGAAGAGACAGTAACTTAATTTCGAAAGGAACCAAAATCCCGGTGCTGTATTGATAAAGTGTCTGACTGTCCCTTTTTATTCTAAACACGACTCCAGCTGAAGACGTTTCCCGGAAGCTAATTAAGGAAGTTGGTAATGAGGGACAGCGAATGACGGAAAAAAAAATGCTATAACTAAAGTTCTGGGATTACGGATTGCCCAAAGTTTTTCTTCAGTACAAGTGTACGCGACCCGTCAAAAACAACGTCTAAATGTTTAGATAGATTCGCGCAACACATTCAACGCTTCCCAACCCCTCCCCCTTTCCTTATTACAACCCGCTGGTTCGGCAATATGCGGGAGATTGTGGTTCCCGAGTGTACCTCTCAGGGTATCTCCTCTCATTAGGGTATGACTACCCCCACCTTCCCCATACTGGAGGGACGGAGAGAGATCAAGTAGTCGTGCGTCTAGTAATGCCAATTATCGTGACCGGAAATATATATACACACACACACTCATATATATATATATATATATATGTATATATATATATATATATATGTGTGTGTGTGTGTGTGTGTATATATATATATGTATATATATATATACATATATATATATTATATATATATATATATATATATATATTATATATATATATATATATATATATAATAAGAGGGAAGAGGGGTAACGAAGTCACCACTAATTCCTATGGTATTGCCTTCAGTACACCTCAAGGAGGTGGACTGTAGTCGTTTTTAAAGGGTGTTCTTAGCAACGTCCACTTTTCAGCATTTAACTCCTTTCTCGATTTCCATCTTTCATTTTACTATCCAACATAATATTAATTGAAATACTGAGAACTGACACACTTTTTCACCTCTTATTTTGATTGTAATTATTATAATAATAAAACTTTTCCACCTTACCGTGTTTCACCCAAATGTTGATTGGCTTTCCGAACCCAGCACCGGGTTGTGACGGCCGAGAGAAGGTTGTGAACTCAAAGGCAGTATGAAAGCAACTGAGTTAATTTATTATAGAACACTCTCCTTTATATACAAAAGCCCAAGGCAACAGGAATTTTCATGTTCACAAGACAGACAATGTTACAGAGGCGAAACGCAGACATGTTTATTCTGGTTCTTTTTAGTGCGAGGGAAGAGCGCAGATATAAGCATAATATATACAAAATGAATTATGTACGATCCGTGTGACACGCGGTTGGTACAGGGTTATGTAGCTCGAATATAAAAACAAT
Source organism: Palaemon carinicauda (assembly GCF_036898095.1). Classification (NCBI taxonomy): domain Eukaryota; kingdom Metazoa; phylum Arthropoda; class Malacostraca; order Decapoda; family Palaemonidae; genus Palaemon; species Palaemon carinicauda. The sequence goes on from NC_090766.1 coordinate 24,394,576, forward strand.
GGCTTGATTAAGAAAATAGTTCGGAGTAATCTTGCATTTAATTTGTCCAATCTTCGTTCCCTTGTGATCTATCTCCCCCGGCTGTGTATGTATCTCTGCTGATAATATAATTGTTATAACAAGAATATCATTAATAGCACAGTTTTACTGATCAATTTCATTAATAGTTATTTTACAACGAAATAATTAAGCGCCACCCTTTCTGAGGTAAATATCTTTGAATATTAATGAGGTAAGTTTGGAGGGGTAATCGTGCCAATGAAATTACAGTGAAATTAGACACTAGAAACATATTACATAGAGAGAGAGAGAGAGAGAGAGAGAGAGAGAGAGAGAGAGAGAGAGCATATTATCATAGTACTGGGTAAGTTATGAATTCGTTAAAATCAAGGGAACATATAAAAGATATTCTGGAGAGAGAGAGAGAGAGAGAGAGAGAGAGAGAGAGAGAGAACTTTCTTATCATACTACTGGGTAAGTTATGAATTCGTTAGAATCAAAGGAACATATAAAAGATATTTTTAGAGAGAGAGAGAGAGAGAGAGAGAGAGAGAGAGAGAGAGAGAGCATTCTTATCATAATACTGGGTAAGTTATGAATTCAATAGAACCAAGGGAACGTGTAAAAGATATTTTGAGAGAGAGAGAGAGAGAGAGAGAGAGAGAGAGAGAGAGAGAGAGAGAGCATTTTCTTCATAGCACTGATTAAAATATTAATTTGATAGTATCAAGGGAACTTGTTAAAGATATTTGAGAGAGAGAGAGAGAGAGAGAGAGAGAGAGAGAGAGAGAGCATTCTTATCATAGTACTGGGTAAGTTATGAATTCGTTAGAATCAAGGGAACATGTAAAAGATATTTTGGGGAGAGAGAGAGAGAGAGAGAGAGAGAGAGAGAGAGAGCATTCTTATAGTACTGGGTAAGTTATGAATTCGTTAGAATCAAGGGAACATATAAAAGATATTCCGGAAAGAGAGAGAGAGAGAGAGAGAGAGAGAGAGAGAGAGAGAAAGAGAGAGAGAGAGAGAGAGAGAGAGAGAGAGGGCATTCTTATCATAGTACTGGGGTAAGTTATGAATTAAATGGAATCAAGGGAACGTGTAAAAGATATTTTGGAGGAGAGAGAGAGAGAGAGAGAGAGAGAGAGAGAGAGAGAGAGAATTCTTGATCATAGTACTGTGTAAGTTATGAATTCAATAGAATCAAGGGAACGTGTAAAAGATATTATGGAGAGAGAGAGAGAGAGAGAGAGAGAGAGAGAGAGAGAGAGAGACTCATTAACATGACTTCAAAATAAGCTTTCATTATTCATTTTTTCCCTAATGAGATACCAAAAAATTGATGAGATGGTGTGTGTGGACCGGTCTGTGTTGATAGAAGGGAGAGATGTTCTCCTTTGGATGGATGAAGAGAATAGAGGGACGGGGGATAGAAGGGGGTTATGATAGAGGGATGCTTAATTGTACTGGATAAGAAAGGGAAAAGGAGGTAAGTGGGATAGTCTTGAAGATCATCGTTAAAGAAGAAAGATGAGAACAAACTTGTGCTGAAGCACACTTTTGTTCAAGATCGTAAACAGTATTTATATAACACGTAATACATATACTGTATATATATATATATATATATATATAAATTTATATATATATATTTGTGTTCATGTTTTAATATATATATATATATATATATATATTTGTTCATGTTTTAATATATATATATATATATATACGGATTCTGTGTATATATGTGAATATTTGTGTATATATACATATATACATGCATATTAATATGAATTTATTCGTTCATGGTTATATATATATATATATATATATATAAAATATATATATATATATATATATATATGTATATATATATATATATATGTATATATATATATATATATATAGAGAGAGAGAGAGAGAGAGAGAGAGAGAGAGAGAGAGATGAGTGTGTAATAAAGGAATGACATAAAAATAGATTCAAAAGAGTGAAATAACTGTGGTAATAAAGTTAATGATACTTATAAGTACAGTCATAGATGTAACCGTTACTTAACCGTAACTGTTAAAAGTAAGATGTTGGAATGTTTTTTAAGAAAACATTGCAGTTGAAACTGAATCTCTTGGCCGTTCATTCGATTGCTAATAGATAAGTTTTAGTTCTTTATTGTGTTGTCCATAATGGAGGGATACAGCTTTGTCAAATCATAGAAAGGTAAAGATAACTATTTTGGTGATACCTATCTGCTAGGTGGACCCATAGCTTCACGAAGTAGAGTAAGACCGCCGTAAAACCAAGTAATGCTTGGAATCACTCTAGTCATTTCTTTCTCGAGGTTTTTGCCAACCTCCAGCCGATGCTAGCGAGTGAAAGTGTTGTAGCGTCACACTACAATCTCGCAGTTCGAGGAGCAAAAGGAAAGTGTAAACAAAACCAATTGCGCCCAGATATTTTCTAACTATTACAGTAATATGTATTATAGGTATATTACGTGAATTGAAGTATTCTACAACTACCAGAGGATGAACAAACCAGATTTTATTATCTTTTTAGCTTTCTTGGACTCTGGACTGACAAGAGCACGCCCTATCTGCAGCATCCATCTTGTTTGTTTACATCCGAAGTCATGCTCGCGGCTTGTGCTCGCTGCTTCCCGTCCAGATAGGAAGCCAATATCTCGAGTAACATGCTCTCGTGTTTTCGATTTGGGCAGCAACGGCTTGCTGCAGGCGAAAAAAAAAACAACCAATTGTCATTCTAGCTTAAGCCATCCCCACGATTTGATTAAGTTTGTGGAGCATTTATCACTTCCAAGAATGCAATCGCTTATGAACAAATAGTTGTGTAGAGGTTGGCACAGGAGATTCGAAACAGCCGTTGAATATCATAGAGAAGTTTACTCGATGATTCGAGAGTTTATAAAGGTGGTCCATCACATAGACCAAGAGGTACAACGTTTAACTAAAGGTATTTACCAGAGGAAAAAAACAGGGTGTAAATTCAAAGAAGAAAGAGGTTCACAACAGTCTTAAGTAGAAAGTTGTCTCGTTAAATGATTTTTACCACTTACATTTTAGTTATTACAATAGTCATCATAATGACGATGAAGTTGACTTATGTTGACTTTTTTATATACCTCATTTTTAAAAAACGTATTTTAAATATTTGTTGATGACGAAGTTAATAAACGTTATTTTTTTATCTGCATCTACATTTCAAAAATAAAAGTTTCATTATCTTTATACTGTATTTGAATGTTAAATTTATGTGTATATATGTAAGTCTTCATATCAGACAGATTATAAGCAAAATAATATTATCCCATAAATCTCTTCTGATATGTTACTCTTTTGAAAGAATCCCATATATATATATATATATATATATATATATATGCGTAAAAATCACAGGAAAACGTGATGCTCAGATGCAGGAGAACCACGGGGAAAATGAAAATACGAAATATATACTCTGAGGAAGTATCACGAAACTAGTCAGGACTTAAGTGTATATTCCGTATTTTCATTTTCCCTGTGGTTCTTCTGTATATATATATATATATATATATATATGATCCTTTGGTGTGTGTTTAAATGGAGAAAGTGAGGGGCATGAATTAACTTTTAAAGGATAAAGTTTCTGATCTTCATCCCGTTTTCAAGCCACGAGAATTCAAAATATGAAATGCATACAAAGACGAAAAAGATAAAAAATTCAAACTAGAAAAATAAAATCTAGGCAATAAAATTGTAATATTGACCAAGTAAGATTCACAAAATTACTGACATTTAATAAAAAAAAATTGTATGGAAGTATATTTACAGGCACTTAGGATAAAAGACTTTAAATAAGATTAATTATAAGTTGTCGCACATAAAACTGGCATAGGCCTACGAGGTTGTTGGGAGTTAATGCCTATGAGACAGGCCTGCTATTCACACCGATTTTAGATAGGCCTCGCTCACTCGCTTAATATACCTATCGTCTTTTAATGTAATTATGCCCCCCTCCCCCACGACCAATTACTTTACGCCTCTAAACGTTTGTACTAGAATTTTGATGTAGTGGAGCATTCTACCTCCTTATTTCCTTACCTTACCTCATTGCCTTATTCTATGTTTGGGTTCCTCTAGGGCCCTCAGTGTGAGGCACCTCGTATATCCAGCAGAGAGTTGCTAATGCATCTTCCGGTGTATTTTGCATCTTCCAGTCTTGGAGGGTCTGGGATGCATCTTAGGTATTTATCGAGCTTATTCTTAAACACATCTACCATCACTCCTGATATGTTTCTTAGATGAGCTGGCAGCGCATTAAATAGTCGCTGCATTATCGATGCTGGTGCGTAGTGGATTAATGTCCTGTGTGCCTTCCTTAGTTTTCCTGGTATAGTTTTGGGCACTATTAATCTACCTCGGCTTGCTCTTTCTGATATTCTTAGCTCCATGATGTTTTCAATAATTCCTTCGATTTCCTTCCATTCTTGTATTATCATGTAGTGTTCTCTTCTCCTTTCTAGACTGTATAATTTTAAAAAATTGCAGTCTTTCCCAGCAGTCAAGGTCCTTAACTTCTTCTATTCTAGCAGTAAAGGACCTTTATACGCTCTCTATTTGTGCAATATCCTTTTGGTAGTGTGGGTACCATAACACTTTGCAGTACTCGAGTGTACTATGTACATAAGTTTTGTACAGCATAATCATGTGTTCAGCTTTTATTGTTTTAAAGTGTCTGAATAGCATTCTCATTTTTGCTTTACATTTAGCCAACAGTGTTACTATTTGGTCGTTGCATAACATATTCCTGTTTAACATTACAACCAATTTCTTTAATTGCCTCCTTGTTTGTGATTGTCTCGTTATCGGAGTTAAATACCATCCTATTTATCTCCGCCCATTCATATATTTTGTTTAGATCTCTTTGTAATGAGTTCCTATCTTCATCACAAGTAATTTCTCTAATTATTCTTGTGCCATCGGCGAAACTTCTCACTACAGAGTCTTTAACATTACAGTCTATGTCTGAGATCATAATAACAAACAGCAGTGTAGCTAATACCGTACCTTGTGGCACGCCAGATATTACCTGATCTTCATCTGATTTCTCATCATTTGCAACCACTATCTGTTTTCTGTTTTGTAGAAATTCTCTTATCCATTTTCCTATCTTTCCCACAATATTATGCTTTCTCATTTTTTTCTCTAATATATTATGGTCTACCTTGTCAAAGGCTTTTGCAAAATCTAGGTAGACCGCATCTGTCTTTTTCATTTATCATATTTTTATAAATGTTTTCATAGTGTGCTATCAGTTGGGTTTGTGTACTTTTTCCGGGAAAAAAAACCGTGTTGACCTATATTAAGTAAATTATTTCTAACCAAATGATTCATTATTTTCTTTTTTATTACCCTTTCATACACTTTCATAATATGTGATGTTAGACTAACAGGTCTATAATTGCTTGCCTCTAGTCTTGATCCACTTTTCATAATAGGGGTTGTATATGCTAATTTATGTTTAGCATATATCTCGCTCATATCCACACTTTGTCTTAGCAGTATTGCAAGCGGCTTCGCGATAGTGTTTGCAGTTTTTCTTTAACAAAATTGCTAGAACTCCATCTGGCCCGGCCGGTAATCCATTTTTAATTTCGCTTATAGCCTACACAATATCTGCTTCATTAATATCTATATCCTTTAGATATTCAATAATTTTTTCTCTCATTTCTGTTTCATTATTCTCATTCGCAATTCTTGGCGTGAATTCACTCATATTTTTCTGCTAGTATGTTGCATATTTCCTTTTTTTTATTCGTTAACCCTCCTTCAATTCTTAGAGGGCCTATTTCTAATCTCCCTTTATTCATCTTTTTTTTTTGCATAGGAGAAAAGTACTTTGGGGTTTTTCTTGATATTTTGAAGTGTCCTTTCTTCTAAGTCCTTTTTTTCATTTTCTTTCGAATGTATAATCTTTTTTTCTGCATTTTCTATCTTACTTTTTATTTCCATCATTTTCCATACATTTTTTTCTTTTGTAAAATTTTTCTTCCACTTTCTAATTTTCTGAAATAAGATCCTTCTGTCTCTTGGTATGCATGTCTGATGTTTATTTTTTATTTTTTTTTTTCGGTACATATTTTTCAACAATTTTCTCCAGTATTTTGTACAGTATATCCGTATTTACCTGTATATTATCACTTACTAACACATTTTTCCAATCTTTGTTAATTTCTTCATTTATTTCTGACCATTTTATATTCTAACCATAAAAATTATATTTTCCATATCCTTTCCATCATTTTGTGCTTTGTTTATCTCTGCGCTTCACTTGCTTTGGAATGGACTATTAATTCTATGACATTGTAGTCTGAAATTCCCGTGTTATACACTATTATTTCTTTAACATAATTCACCTCATTCACAAATACTAAATCTAGGACATTGTCCTTTCTTGTTGGAATGTGGTTTATTTGTTGCATATTATGTTCTAATAGCATATCTTGAAGCTTTTCAAATTGCCTCTTATCTTCTGCGCTACTATTACTCTCTTTTTTTATATGCATATATACAACCACTTTCTTCTATCCGTTCTTTCCAATCCACGAAAGGAAGGTTAAAATCTCCGGATAGGAGTATATTCCAGTCTTTGTGGTTTCTACATATATCATCTATTTTTTCTATTATTATGTCAAACTCCTTGGTCTTTGTTGGTCTGTAAACTACAATATTCACTCATTTTTCATATTCAAATTCTACCGCAAACAATTCACATTCTGTGTTGCTGTATTTTTCACAGACTTTTCCTTGATTTATGTCTCTTCCATATATTGTGGTTCCCCCTTGATTCCTATTTGTTCTGTCTGATCTATATGTTTGGAAACCCTTTATCTGGTCATCACTGCCAGTCTCTTGGGAATGCCATGTTTCACTTATATTTAATATATCTATTTTTTCAATTTGAGTTAGTTCTTCTAAGAACTCTATTTTCCTTTTAGAGTTACTCGTGACTAAACCCTGTGCATTCATCACAATGCTGGTTTGTATTTCATCCCCATTATTTGATATTGGTGATAATATGGATTCTCCCATGTTTCCTTCCTGTTCTGATATGATGTTCTTTTCTTCATTTCCAGGAATTATGCCATTAAAAATCCAACTTTTCTATTATATTTGCTCTTTCGCCTTCATGTTTATTTTTGTGTGTATACCTGCAATTATCCCCATATCTGCACCAACCCCTGGCATTATAGATGCAATTTTTGTAGTTTGTCTCTAATTGTGCATATTTGGGTTGAAAGGTATCATATCTTGGGGCTTTTTGTACATAACGCGGTATATACTCAGCTTGCTTTTTTGTTTCATTTTTGCTTTCATTTTTCTTGTCTGTTTGCTTATGAATTTTCTGACTTTCAATCATGGTTGCAGGATTCATATTTCGACAATTTTTTTTTTTTTTAATTTGCATCCTTTCCCTTCTTTCAGGTTTTTGCATATTTTTGGATGGAGATCTCTGCATTCGTCTCCATATCCGTCTAAATATGCACATTTACCATATATTTCATAATTATGGCATATCCTTGGATGCTTGTAGTAGCATCTTTCGCCAAATCTGCAATTCCCTCTTTTCAGTAAATTGCAGACTATATCTTTCTTTTCTTTTTTTCTTTTTCTTGCTCTTCCCTAAAAGTATGTAGGTCTGGGTAGAGTCTCTTGGGTCTATTATTTGTTTCCATCTGATTATTTATTTCTTTGTAAGTATGTTGCTGGGTGGCATCATATGTTTTATCAATGATTTCCTCTGCATCCTTACACGTATCCTGTTCGTTTTTCTCTTCTTCTTCTTCTTCTTCTTCTTCTATTTGCAGATTCAGGGTCGACTTAATTATATTTTCTATCCAGACTAAGCATGTTGAGCAGAATACCTTTGTGTCTTTATTATTTATTTTTTGTTGCACTTCAGCACAAATAGGGTGTGTTGGTACAAGGTATGCATTGCATTTCCTTATAATTGTTGCGGATTAAGAATACTGTACCACATTTTACATGTATTGCACCATTTTGTCATTCTTTTTCCCAATGCATCAATCACCATATGCACCATATTGGACTTTTTATTGTTCTGGAACGGAATGTACTGATTGATGTAAACTTTCTTTAGAAGTCTCTTTATCACTGAGATGAAAAGCGATCTAAGATTACTATAACATTTAAGAGCAAGATGGGAATTAAATCTACATTAAAATTCTATTATAGTAGGGAGCCCCGTAGAAAGTTTGTGCCTATAGTGAACCTCGTGCGGTCCACTGTAGGCATTACTTACAGTTTTATGCAGTGTTCCCCCCGGCCTCTAGATGCATTGACTTTATTATATCCTTCTTGACTTCTGTTCCTATTTCCTTTCTTTTTTATTGCTGTCTGGTGTTTTTGTCTCTAACTTTTATTCATATTGTAATTGCAAGCTTTTTTTACTTATATTCATTTTGGAATTGCAAGTGTTTTTAACTTTTATTACTTCCGCCAACGAATTTTGAAGGATGTTATATTTTCACCCGTTTCCGCGCGCGCGCGCTCGTGTGTGTGTATATGTGAACAGCTTCCTGACCACAATTTTAATCATAGAGTAAGGAAATTTGCAGGGATTAAGTGTTATCTAAAAAGTTGGAATTATTAGATTTTGGAAGGTCAATGTCAAAGGTCAAGGTCACAGTCAAGCAAAATGTCCAATTCACGTAATCAGCCATAAGTTTGGCCATTTGACCTCCTTGGTTTGGACATCGTTGTCACAGATACTTTTAACTTGGTATATATTTGAGTGTATGTAAATGCACACCAATTAATACATGTTAAGGTCAAAGGTCAAGGTCAAGCAAAAGATCTAGAAATAAGCTGCCACGGCTGAGGTATGCGCTCTACTGAGCATCTAGTTCATATTGTAATTGCAAAGTTATTCTTATTCTTACTATATTTATATGTTACTTTACGTAAAATTAACCCCAATCTTAGACTACCTGACTGATCACGACATTGCATTATAATTTGTCCCGAGAACATCTTATAAGCCTTATTGAGGCTGGCACAGTCGGCGTTAAAACTGATGCAACAAATTTCAGAGGATTTCGTTCGACATTCACTAACTGGTAACTACAATGATTATCTCAAAAACTTATTTTTTTCCTACATTGAAAGCTCTATCAAGCAAAATAAGCCAACATATGATCCACACATATCTTATCTATGATATATATAAGAATCATAAGAAAAAAAATAATGTAATGGTAATTATTTCAAAGAATAGTAATTACTTCAAATTAGAGAAACGAAACAATTTTGAAATTTTCGTTCAACACAGGATTCCCAACATTTTAAGCAATGTGGAAACAAATATTCAATATCATACTGTATTATCAATTTTGTTAGCGAAGATGCTTGAAACCATGCAAGTATCAAAAAAATATAAAGGGAAATTTTCGTAACATTGAACATGATTCAACCGTGAATGGACTTGAATTTTACGAAGAAGTTGGGTGGGTTGGTAATTCTATAGTCTTTGAGTGATTTCGCCCGGGGCTCTGATCCCGAGGTCGTTAAGAGAATCCAGACTTTAATATATTAATATATATGGCTTATTTGAAATATGAAAAACACGTTTAAATGTGCAATATTTATCATTAATCGAATCTCAAGTCACAAACCTACAATGAGCTACGATGGTTGATTTCAATTCCAAGTACAAAAAACCTGAATTCGACAGGTATATGTACAGAAGAATTGTCATTGAATTTTATTTTTCTTCGTGGCTGAGTGGTATGGTCAATGTCGTACAGGTATCCTGGACCAGGGATCGAAACCCGGCCGGTCAGATACTGTAGTCTTTGAGTGATTTCGCCTGGGGCTCTGATCCCGAGGTCGTTAACAAAATCCAGACTTTAATTTATTAGTATATATGGCTTATTTGAAATATATTTATATATATATATATATATATATATACATATATATATATATACATATATATATAAATATATGTATATATATATATATATATATATATAAATATAAATATAAATATATATATATATACAGTTTATATATATATATATATATATATATGTGCGTGTGTGTGTGTATGTATGTATACTGTACATATATTTACTTATACATACTGTAAATATACATATGTATATGAATGTATATGCATACTGTACATATATTTAAATTATATATATATATATATATATATATATGTATGTATGTATATATATATCTGTGTGCGTATTTCATTAAATTCAAATATACTTGATTTTATTACATTTCACAATGCCTATTAAGATGGACAAAAGTGTCCCTTCAAAGTCAGGTTCTCAGTGCAGACAATCACCTTTGTGTTTCTGTTACTCTTGGAGAAGGGGCTGAATCCCACTGACTTTATAATTGGCTCATTTAGCTAATTATGCAAATAAATGTAAATATTCTCTTCTATTGTTTCTTCTTCTCGTCGGCCTCGTGTTTATTCATACTACTTCGTTGGTGTTTATTTAGTTGATAGTCTTCTTTTTCTTATTCTTCTTCTTCTTCTTCTTCTTCTTCTTCTTCTTCTTCTTCTTCTTCTTCTTCTTCTCATCTTCCTCATGTTTATTCATACTACTTAGTAGTTGTATTTTTTTAGTTGGTCTTCTTCTTCTTCTTCTTCTCCTTCTTCTTCTTCTTCTTCTTCTTCTTCTTCTTATGTTTATTCATACTATTATTATTATTATTACTAGCCAAGCTACAACCCTAGTTGGAAAAGCAGGATGCTATAAGCCCAAGGTCTCCAACAGGGAAAAATAGCCCAGTTAGGAAAGGAAATAAGGAAATAAATAAATGATGAGAATAAATTAACAATATATCATTCTAAAAACAGTAACAGCGTCAAAACAGATATGTCCTTTATAAACTATTAACAACGTCAAAAACAGATATGTCAAATATAAACTATAAAAAGACTCATGTCAACCTGGTCAACATGAAAACATTTGCTCCAACTTTGAACTTTTGAAGTTCTACTGTTTCAACTACCCGATTAGGAAGATCATTCCACAATTTGGTAACAGCTGGAATAAAACTTTTAGAATACTGTGTAGTATTGAGCCTCATGATGGAGAAGGCCTGGCTATTAGAATTAACTGCCTGCCTAGTATATCATATTAGAGGTAATTTATTTTCTTATATAGGTTATGACTACAGTAGTGTACGTGACCCGTAAAAGATAACGGCTAAATATGTACATAGATATGCACACACACACAGTTTCAGCCCTTCCCACCCTTTCCCATTTCTCTATTTGACTACTCCCTCTCTCCTCTACCCGAGGAACGGGGAGAGACCGTGTAACCATGTGTTTAGCAATGCTACTTAGTGTAACAGGAACTATATATATATATATATATATATATATATATATATATATATATATATATATATATATATATATATATATATATATACTGTGTGTATATATATATATATATATATATATATATATATATATATATATATATATATATATATATATATATATATATATATATGTCCCATGTCAACGGATAATGAGACATCGGAACGGGTTTTTTCACTTTATTACAAAAAGGTTTGTGAATACACTTTACACAGCCCGATACTCTCAGACGAGTACCCACTTGCTCTTATGATCGCTCGAGTAGCACTGCTTAACCCTCGGCAAGTAAAATGCAATGTTGCTCTGTCAATATGCTGAATTGTTAGATTTTGTGGATTTCTCCACTTTGATGGAAATATACTGTCACTCAGTAAGCTTGAAACACGTCATAAATCACACTTCACACACGTGACCTATAACAGAGTTCAGTGATCGCGCACCACAATTATTGATTGTCATAGTACTCTTAAAAAGCTCATTAATCTCACTGTATAAAATTCATACTTCTACATATTTTCATACAAGGCTTAAAACATTCCCCCCCCCCTCCCCCCCCCCCTTGCTCCTCACTCCGGGAGGAGGTACCCACTCGCCCTCTCTAGTCTATGATATATGAATGACACTCCAACCCGGAATAGGTCATGGCATGTAATAGACAGAAATGCAACATAAAATATATACATAGAAATCACCCAGAAATAAGATCTTCCACAAAAAATAAATAAATAAATAAATATTGTATGTAAATAAATAGATAAATAAATATTGCATGTAAAAATAAACACAATATACTATATATAAATTAATTTCCCTCATTTCTTATTTTAACCTCTGCAACTAAAATACAGAATACCAAAAGTGAAAGAAAAAAAAATCATATCAATATCAGTATAACACAAACTCATCAATAACCTCCCTCTAGTTGTGGGCAATACGGGCCTTTTGGGCGGGACAGGGGTAGGAATAGATATTCACTTCTCCGGGTTTATGGCACAATTTCGCAACACAACTCACCACCACCGTTTCGCCATTTTAAAAATCACTATTACACTTGCACTTGTAACTATCAATCGGTGGCAACTAGCCATTTTCCCAAGAAAATCATTCAGCTTCCCGCCCTTCTCTTATAATTCTAAGGATAAGGTATGCACATCTACACATTCTCTAACACTGCCTTTCCTCGAGGCTGAACTTTAATCCCGTAGCCACTTGCCCTTCGGGAACCGCCCCGGACCCAGCAACCAGGAATCATATAAATATATAAATTATGCAGCATCTGGGTGACAGATCACATCTGACCTATTTAACCTCTGTTTGTTTTTAGGTTCACTCAGCAGTATGTCTTACGTATTGCTACACTTTACTTATACATTAAGCACCAACATAAGAACACATTGTTATCATCAAGTTTATTTAGAGCACGTCAAAAGAAGAAATGAGGTCTGTTCAAACATCAACAATAGCAAAAAAAAAAAAAAAATTCTACTCATCAACTCGTGGAATGTCACGTATGCAGGGGTAAGGAGGTACACTCTGATTGACATTTGTGAAAACTACCTTTCCCGGCACCACATGTATGTGTGCCTGATGATGTTCAGACACTGCGCCATTAATAATGCTTTGTATCACTACTGTGTTAGATTTAATTGTCTTTACTCGGTACGGACCCAATACGCTGGCTCTAGTTTGTGTTTCCTAGGTTGTAATCGTTTCAAATACACACGATCGCCCACAAATACTTTTATTGGTGCGGTTTTGAACTGACCATCATACTTTTGAGCTGTGTTTTTCATTAACTCTTTTTAAAAACCTTTCAGTGGTGTTCATTACTCTCTTTAAGAGATTCAGTAAATAGACTTGGTATCGTTCAGTTGAATAATTCGGCTACTGTTGCGAATTGATCAGGACCTTACTAAAAAGAAAAGCGCGTCCCTGAGCGAGGCATTATTTGCAATGTTCAAAGCTAGCTCAGCTGTAGGAAGCATGGCGTGCCAATGAAGGGGTCATCAGCCACTAAGTAACGTAAAATTCGCACCACTTCCCTATTAGGCGATTCCACTTAGCCATCAGCTGAAGGCCTATAGGCGGTCATTGAAATGTGTTCAATTTTCATCAAGTCTGTGACCGATTTCACCACCTTATTTGTAAACTCGAGACCATTATCCCTTATCAAAATGTTCGGCCAACCAAACCCAGTAATGAAAGAGCACAGCGCCTGGCTAATGAGTTTCCAGATTTATCCAACATTACGTAAGTATGAATGTAACGAGTAAATGCATCCACAAATACACATATATACTATGTTGTGTTATACCAGTAGTAAATGGTCCTACCACATGCATATGCACTCTATAAAATTTAATAGGAATCACAGGCCACTTTCTGGCTTCCGGTCCAGTGGATTTATGTCCTTTGAAACAGTTACAAGCATGACAACATTTTATAGAATTTTCTATAGATTTTTTCATTCCTAACCAAAAGAAGGATTTTCGTGCTCTCCTTAATGTTCTATCAATCCCTAAATGCCCTGCATACGGACGTGCATGTACAATGTGGATGGCTCGATTAATTAAAGAGGGGAAAAGAACTACCCGTGTACAAAATTCCCCTCCCCTCTTCTCGTAAGCACAATATAAAATGTTCTCTATAAAAAAATTTTCACGAGGCACATTCAGAAATGATGGCTAACTCTCCGATTCCCCTTTAATCGCTACTCGCACTCTTTCCATGCATTCCTTTTTTTTTCCTGTCCCTCTCGGACTTCCTTTATGTCCCACCTCCCAAGTCAATCACACCAGCATCATCAGGGCACTCATTCTGTACACCCCTGGTCGTGTCCTCGGCCACCCACATACATTCACCATCGCCGTTTCCATCACTCTCTCTCTCTCTCTCTCTCTCTCTCTCTCTCTCTCTCTCTCTCTCTCTCTCTCTCTCTCGTTCGTGGATCTCATTTTCTGATTGCTCCTCGCGTGAATTCATATCCCGATTTCAATTTCGATGGGGGCCGTCAATACTTTGGTTTTCGTTGTTCGTTCCTCTTTTGTGCCCTAGGTGTTACCGCTATTACTTCACCTCGAGAGAGAGCATCAGCTATCTTGTTAGCTTTACCTTCTATGTGGTCAAACCCCTTTATGCTAAACTCTAACAATCTTTCAATCCATTTCGCTTGTCTAGACGTCAAGTCACCTTTGTAAAATAAATCACGTAAGGGGCGATGATCACTTTGCAATTCAATCGGCTGACCTAGTAAAAAGAACCGATGCCTCTCTAGAACCCAAAGAATAGCCAATGCCTCTCGATCGAATGTACTATAATTCTTTTCTGTCCCTTTTAATGCCCTGGAGGCAAAAATAATGGGTCGCTCTCTATCTTTATCATCTCATTGAGAAATTACGCCACCAATAGCTACGCTACTCGCATCTGTTGTCACTAAAAACGGGCGATCAAATCTAGGATATGCGAGTAAGACATTGCTAGTTAAGGCAGCTTTCAAGTGATTAAAGGCCCTTTCTTCTTCCACTCCCAAATTTATTACTTTTTGTTTCTTTAAAGCATCTAAGGGTCTCGCTATCTCTCCATAGCTTCTAATTTACTGGGGCAGGGTTGGATACCTTCTGGGGTTATTATGTGACCTAAAAATTCGACCTGTTTACTAAAGAATTTGCACTCTGACAAATTTATTTTCATACCATTACGTCGCAAGGCTTCTGAAACTTTACAAATACCATTATTATGTTCTTCAGCCGTTTTCCCTGTAATTATGATATTGTCTAAATAGACAAGAACATTATGGCCAATTAAGGGAGACAAGCCCACCATCATGACTCTAGAAGAAGAACACCGAAAGGAAGAAAATTAAACTGAAATAGTTGATCGTTAGCTATAAATACCGTTATACATTTACTGTCTTCCTGATTGGGTATTTGATAGTATACAGATTTTAAATCGATAGTTGTAAGATGTTTATTATCCTGTACCTTCACATGTAATTCTCCGATCGAGGGCAATGGAAATGCATTATCCTTACTGACTGCATTCAACTTCCTATAATCGACACACAATCTTACCAAGCCATCCTTTTTCCTAACAGCTACAGTTGATGAAGCCCATGGCGATTCGCTCTCCTCGATAATCCCTAGTTCCCTTAATTCACTAATTTCCCTTTCTATCTCTCCCTGGAAATGAATAGGTATCTGTCAGTCCTACCGGATGGCTCGTCTCCAATTGCAATTACATCGGAATAATTATTAACAATGTTATTAACTACAGGTTGATATTCTGGCAGACATAGTTTTTGCGCTTGCATAATCAAGTTCTGACCGCGTTCGTCTGTGCGGGCTGGAGTTGTGGTTCCCAAGATCCCATTATTAGCAATTTTGCATAACTCCAATTCGCACAAAGAATCCCTTTCTAACACAGATCTTTTATTTGACAAATTGATTATCGTTATATCAACTTTGTTCTCTTTTATTTCTGACACGCCTTCTAAGACTACGTGTGCCCATCTGTCATAGGGTTTAAGTACAACTTCGGTTCCTTCCGGGAGAGGCTGACACGGAGTCACTGATATGCTTGTAAGTATCTTGGGGAAGCAATACTTCTCCTCTTTCAGGTACAGCTGTTACCTTACTTAATTGTCTCTCCTTTCCCGCACAAGCACTTACTCTCTCATGACTTTCTATCAGCAAAATGCTTCCTCCTGCTTTTACTGTTATTCTATCTTTTTCCCTGTAAATATGTATGTGATTACTCATTACAAAATCCAACCCCAGTATACCCTCGATTCCTGGAATTTCCAAGGTGGGCAAGACAAAAAAATCATGTGTAAACTTCTCAGATCCCACCTTAAAGTTGACAATCGTTGTATGCCTTGCCTGCAGTTTATTTCCTCCTGGCGTGTCAGGGATGATGGAGGCCTCTTGACTGTAGTGGGTTTGAGGGGATTCCTTTTTCAATAAGTGAAACGCTGGCTCCTGTGTCGATCAGTGCTCGAATGGACTTATCTGGTAGGTCAATCCTAATTGCTAACATTCCAAGCCGCCCATTAGGATAGGTGGGGCACGTGCCAACGACCTTGCTTGCAATACCGCTGTCCCCTGCCCCTGTCCCTATTAGTGCGGGGGTAAGGTCGGGGTTACCAAAGGAGATCCCAGTGCCTGCTCCACCGAGTCCATCGTAGTCACTCTCACCGCTGTCTCGGCTGCTGCTTATGCTGTCAGGCTGGAGGGCATCGATCTCTCTCGTCTCCTCCTTCCTCTGTTTCCTTTTCCTCGGATGGTGGGGGGGGGGGGGGGTGTTGGTGTGTGTGCCACAGCCTGCCCGCCCTTGGCATTTTTTGCTGGGCATTCTCGAGATAGATAACCTTAGGCCTGACAAGTGTAACAGCGGGGGGATCCTTGTGTGGGGCACTCCAATCGTTGGTGCCCCATTCCCCCACACTGCCAACATCTGAAGACTCTTCTCACCTGCTGACTACGTTCTCCCCTCTCCTGGTTTGGGGGTTGGTGAGTGCCTCTCATTGCTGCCACCTTTTCAGAATCGGGGCAGTTATTCTCAGTTTTTTTTTCTTCTGGTAAACTGTCTAGAATGTTTTGTATCGCTATCATTACGTCTTCTAACAAGCAATTGTCATCGAACAAATAACCACATAAATACGGGTTTACTAATCTGCGAATATGTTTACGGGCGATCGCTTTTTTATCACCTTCTGGGAAATTGGCACTCCGTGTAGCAAATAAATCACAATCCCGAAAAATGCGAGATGTAAAATTGAGAACTGTCTCCCCCTCTCGAATTTTGGGTTTGTAATTTTCTTTCATGTCCCCTTTTCTAGCATCAGGTAAAGCGTATTTCTCAATTAAACGTCGTTTTATTTCAATATAACTTCTTAAACTGTCTTGTGGCCAACACAATACCTCCATTGCTGGAGTATCTTTCAGCAACCTAATTACTTGAATTGCTTTTTCTCTTTCTGACCACCCATATGTGGCTAGTCTTTCAAAAACACTTTGATCGATTCAAACCCTTCGTCAGGCCGTCGATCATCAAAAGGTCTAACACTTGCCTGCAGTTCTGGCAGTTTTTGAACTACGACGTTTTGCGTATTTTCATTCAGCCGTGCATATGTGCTTTCACTTTTGTGCGTTGGAACTTCATTCATGTAAGTCTGATATGCTGTGGTTGCGCGCTGCTCCTCTTCTCGTTCAACTCGGAATCTGTTCATTAACTTGGCTAGGTTATGTAACCTATTTACTAAGTCCTGCGTTTGTTGTTCTCGTCTATATTCTTCATCACTATAACCAACTGCTCCTTCGTTTTCATCTCTTGCAGCAGCAGTGTCTGCTATGTTAGTCCTTGTGTATTTAGGCATCTTGAACTTTTATTTTTCCGGCTTAAAGAACAACTTCGCTCACAGCTTACACGAACAAACTTATTTGTACACATGGCATCAAATATTTCCCATGTCAATGGATAATGAGACATCAGAACATGGGTTTTTTCACTTTATTACAAAAAGGTTTGTGAATACACTTTACACAGCCCAATACTCTCAGACGAGTACCCACTCGTCTGAGTAGCACTGCTTAACCCCAATGTTGCTCTGTCAATATGCTGAATTGTTAGATTTTGTTGATTTCTCCACTGTGATGAAAATATACTGTCACCAATAGGCTTCAAACATGTCATAAATCAGACTTCACACATGTGACCTATAACAGTTCAGTGATCACGCACCACAATTATTGACAGTCAAAGTACTCTTAAAAATTTCATTAATCTTACTGCATAAAAAAAATGCTTCTACATATTTTACATATAAGGATTAGGACATATATATATATATATATATATATATATATATATATATATATATATATATATATATATATATATATATATATATATACCCGTTTTTAAGTTGAGGATACCTTAACGTGCTGAAATGGTTTGTGTATCTCCATGATAATCAAAGGTGTACTAGTCAGGGACACCCATACTACTGTAGATTGGTGTGCTGTGAGTGATCATGCAACAGTCTCCCACCATCACCAATCTGCACTAGCCAGCGTGGTGATGATATTTGGCCAAGCCCCAGACATGAATAAGGACATGTCTGAGGCCTTTGTCCTGCAGTGGTCTAAAATCGACTGGATTTGTTGTATATATATATGTATATATATATGTATATATATATATATATATATATATATATATATATATATATATATATAAATATAGGTATAAATATATATTATATATATGGGTGTATATATATATATATATATATATATATATATATATATATATATATATATATATATATATATATATATATATATATATTCTTACCAAGCTGGTCTAGTATACAACTAAGTATTTCATTCATATATTTCATCTGTGTATTTGAGAGATGTATAGCCAGCTTGTAAGGTGAGTTCCACTCAAGTTGGTTTAAGTAATGTATGTAGATTACACAAGACTTTCGTCATTCATTTAATTGTATTTTTCATTCAAAGCAGTATATGGAAATTTTCGTTAGTTTTAAGAATTAACTTTTTATTTCTCGCATTTTGTTAAGAAGTCTTATGTAATCTCGTGTAGGTATGCTCTACGACCCATACGAGTATGAACACGAGGGAGTAAGGCTAATATCCATTTTTCAATATACTATGTAGGCAACCTTACGCTGCTAGAGCCGTGCCCCCCTCACTTCCAGTAGGCCGAACTTGAAGGTTCTAGAATAATCAAGTGATTATATATTAGACCCTAGGAATGCATAAGTAGCAGAAGAGACCCAGCCTATCCCTTTGATAAAGCCAAAGTTTGCAAGCCCTTTCTCCTCTCAAGTGTGTGACCTCTCAAACGTGAATAAGTTTTTTACCCACCGTATATCTCGTATATTATTATTATTGTTATTACTTGCTAAGCTACAACCCAAGTTGGAAAAGCAAGCTGATATAAGGCCAGGGGCTCCAATAGGGAAAATAGTGAGGAAACGAAACAAGGAAAAATAAAATATTTTAAGAACACTGACAACATTAAAATAAATATTTCCTATATACACTATGAAAACTTCATAAAAAAAGATTAAGAGAAATAGAATAGAATAGTGTGCCTTAGTGTATCCTCAAGCAAAAGAACTCTAACCCAAGACAGTGGAAGACCATGGTACAGAGGCTAAGAGACTAGAGAACAGTGGTTTGATTTTGGAGTGTCCTTCTCCTAGAAGAGCTGCTTACCATAGCTAGAGAGTCTCTTCTACCCTTACCAAGAGGAAAGTTGCCCCTGAACAATTACAGTGCAGTAACCCCTTGGATGAAGAAGAATTGTTTAGTAATTTCGGTGTTGTTAGGTGTATGAGGACATAGGAGGATATGCAAAGAATAGGCCAGACTATTCGGTGTGTGTATGTGTGTGTGTGTAGGCAATGAGAAAATGATCAGTAACCAGAGAGAAGAATCCAATATAGTATTGTCTGGCCAGTCAGAAGACCCAATAACTCTCTAGCAGTAGTATCTCAACGGGTAGCTGGTGCCCTGACCAACCCACTAGCTGTAGTGTTGGTCAAACACTGGTGGAATTTATTGAATGTTAACTCAAGTGCAGTGTGTTAATGTAAGTACATTGTCATATAGAATTTTTGTAATTGGCCCTGTGAGTTTTAGGTTAAACAGTGAAGTCTATTTATTTTGCTTAACTGTTCGGTAACCTCATGTGATCCAAAAGACATGAGTAACAGTTACTTTTATGTAAATTTCATTTAATGTTTAATCATTAGTGTTAAAGTGTTAACTATTTTCATTAATTATCAAAATTGAATATTTTTATAAATTAATTTCAGTGAAACAAGTGATTGTATAATTTCCATAGAGTAACATTTTCTTGTCTTAGTCTAAGCTTTTGTTCAGATTTAATGTTTTGGGTAATTTTTTTTCTTTTTGTTATTTCTTTCGAAGTGTTGTAACTTTTTATAGAATATATATTTATTTATGTAAAGTTTTTATTATTTCAATCACTAATATTTCCTAACCGTGCTTTGCTCGTAATCCCTTACTAAGAACTGATGTAAGAGGTTGTTTTTGAATAGTTCATATCAAGTTATTATTTAAAGTACAAGATGGCAGAACTAAATAGCCAAGGGTTTTTGAAAAACCCAATTGTTCAGGAATTGTCAGAAGGTAAAGTAACTAAAGCTCAGTGGCTCTTTATTTTAATGGCATGTGGTGGCCATGCAACGAGGGGAATGATTAAAACTCAAATCGTGTTTCTAGCTGTAGAAGTGTTGATAAACTCGGGAAAGTTGTTGTAAGAAGATATTGTAGCAGCTCGAGAACTTTTGGAGAAAGCTGAAGCAGAATTTGTAGCAAAGCAAGGATTAATTGACCCACAAGCTGAAGGAATGAAATTAGAAAGGAATGTAGAGGACGAGATTAAACGAATTGCAGCAGAAGAGAATTTGATTAAGTTGAAGATAAGGCTAGGACAGGAAGAAAGAGAGAGAGAGAGAACAGAATAAAAAGAGGGAGAATAAGCCAGAAAAACACAAAACCTCTGAGTGGAATGGAAGCAAGACGTGAAGAAAGGGAAAGCAAACTGGAAGAAAGAGAGAACGAAGAAACAAGAGAAATTGCAAGACGAGAAGAAAAAGAGATAACGGAAAGAAAAAGAGAAGGAAGGGGCAAGAGAAATAGCACATGTGAGGGAGTAGGAACTGTTGAATGCTCGTGCAAGGTCGGCAACGCAGACAGAGATGATGCCTTGCTATACACGATCCTGTGTTTAATGTGACAAATACGCAGAGGTTAATTCCGAAATTCACAGAAGCTCCCAATGAATTCTTTGATCATTTTGAAATGGTCGTGTCGATGATGGAATGGCCAGAAGATAAATGGTCTTGTGTTATTGCAGAGTGTCCTCATTGGGAAATGACGCAGTTCATATCTTGCCTTGTCTCAGGACTAGAGGAAGGAGTGTATCAGATGACCCCTGAATATTATAATGAAAGATTTTGAAGTTTGCAGAAGGACGAAAAAATTGCTTTCTTGGATTAGATTTATAAGGTACGACGAAGGTACGACGATGTTTTGAGAGTTGGATAGAGACTGATAACGTGGGAGAGATGGCTGATTTAGAAGAATTTATAGTGCAGGAACAACATTTATGAGAAATTCCTGAACATATTTGAGCGTACTTGAGAGAGAGAGAGGTGTAGAAACTTGATAAAGCTGCTTCGCTGAGTGAAAATTGTATTATCAGTCGTCAACCCTCCTCGGGTATGAAGTTTTAACCGTCGTTCCAACCAAGTGTCAAGTATTCACCAAACCATGGAAACCAGTTCAGTAATAGCTAAGTGAATAAGTTCAATAGTTACAGCAGAAGTACCACTGGTACTCTTCCAAAACAGAATGTGATAGTACCACAGCAGCAATCATTGAGTCGTCCTCCTTCAGGTGTAGTGAAAGACGTGCAGAAGATTAATATTGTTCATTATAAGTGTGGCAAGAGAGGCCATATCAGTAAGGAATGCTGGTCGATCCAACTGAAAGCAGTCACCCAAGTGGTTAAGGATAATTCAACTAATGCGTAGATGAAGAAACAATCGGGAAAGGACGACCAGGAAAATAAACCAGCTAACATTTACATGATGAACAGGACAACCCCAAACAGCGTGGATGCCTTTAAAACGTATATTTATGAAGGTATGTTTGCTGCTCTGGATGGGAGCGAGCAGACCCCGGTCAGGATATTGTGTGACACAGGTTGTAACCATAGTGTAGTGACATGAGGTGTATACCCATTGGTGGAACAGTCTCTCACAGAAGATTCGGTCATTTTGAAGGGAATAGGAGCTGAGGAAGTTACCCCTATTTGCTGTTTGAAACTGTCATGCGAGTTGGTGACAGGTCATTTTGATTTTGCGGTAAAGGATTCAAATGCTGTCGAAGGAGTAGAAATCCTGCTGGGTAATGAGGTTGGTGGAGTGCTGTTTGGGTCTTGTCCCATTGTAACGGAGAAACCATTGAAGTAGTCCTACGACTGAACTCGTGAAGGACTACCCGTATCTACTTCCTAGTTGTGTGACAACTAGGAGGATGAAGAAAAAAGTGGCTGCAGAAGAAGACAGAGAAACTGAAGAAGTGATGAACTTGAAAGATTTATTCTCAGAAGAAGAGGATTTCCATGATGGTACGCAAGAAGACAACTCCTGAGTGAGCCCGAGAGAAGAGGAACGACAGACAAATGACCAGGAAGACAAGGAAGCAATGGATTTGAAAGAAATAGAAAACTCAGCGTTAGAAGTAGGACATGTGAGTTGGAAAAGGCTAATAGGATTGCAACGAAAGGATGCAACGTTAACAGAGTTATTGCACTGCATGATGGATGAGACTGAGGTGCAGCAATCTCCGACCTGTTATTATCTTAAAGATGGGTTGCTTATGAGGAAGCATAGACCCGCCAATATCCATGGGAAGGCCGAATGTGGGATATACCGTCAGATATTGATTCCTGCATTGTATAGAAGACAGGGAATTGCCATAGTGAATAAGACGGTACACATGGGAATAAGGAAAATGACGGAGAAGATTATGAAACACTTTTTTTGGCCGGGAATGCATAAGGATGTGAGCCAGTTTTGCCGTGCATGCATGTCACGTTTGTCAGATGGCTGGAAACCTTAATGAGTACATCAAGAAAGGTCCCTTACTCCCAACTGAAGTACGAGGAGAACCCTTCAGCAAAGGACCGATTAAAATGTTGGCAGAAAAAGGGAAAGATCGAGAGGAAATGGATGGAGAATATGTCAAGAATTTGAGGAAAAGGAGCAGCGAGATAAGGAAATCGTCCCTAGACAGCATGAAAACGAGCCAAGGAAAGACGAAGAAAAGGTTTGGTATGAAAAGTACGTACAGACAGTTTGTGGAAGGATGACAGATCTTGGTTGACTTACCGTTACGAAGTTTCCCTCCCGCTAACAAGTTCCAAGAACCATTCTGGAGTATGGAGAAGATCGGTGACCTAACCTACGTTATCGAAATACCAGGAAGAAGGAAAAGTCAAAGGAGCGTTCACGTTAATTCTTCGAAACCGATACTGCCAGCACCGGGTTTCAACAAGGGATTCCTTATCAGAGTGGATGCGTCGGATAATGGGATTGGAGCTGTCCTATTACAAGAAGGCAAGGAGGCAATTCTTCACTCTGTTTGTTTTATGTCTCCAAAGCTGAAGAAGCATCAACGAGCCTATTTGACAGTTGAAAAGGAACTGCTAGCGCTAGTCACAGCGATAAGCAAATTTAAAGTTTATGTAAACAGACCACAGAATGAAGAAATTAGAGTTTACTCAGATCACAATCCTTTAACTTTTGTCAATAAGATGAAGAATAATAATCAAAGGTTAACTAGGGGGTCATTATGTTTGCAACCATATTGTATTAATGTAAATCATATATCAGGTAAAGATAATGTAATTGCAGATTATTTATCTTGGGCTGAATCAGTGGATTCAGGCCCAGAATAAGTAATCTTTTTCGGGGTGAGCTATATTACAAAGCTGGTCTAGTATATGAGTAAGTATTTTATTCATGTATTTCATTTGTGTATTTAATAGATGTATAGCCAGTTCATAAGGCCAGTTCCACTCATGTAGGTTTAAGTAATGTATGTAAATTACATAAGACTCGTCATTCATTTAATTGTATTTTTCATTCAATTCAGTATATGGAAATTTACGTTATTTTTAAGAATTAACTTTTTATTTCTCGTATTTTGTTACGAAGTCTTATGTAACTCGTTTAGGTATGCTATATGACCCATACGAGGTATGATTGCAAGGGATTACTTAATTTTTATGTTTCCGTGTGGTTAAAAAGTGTATGAAAGTTCTTGAATTACTTTTACTCTTTTTTTTTTTTTATCGTCACAAGAGGGAGGTGGGCAGAGTTAGCTGAGAGAGGGTTGCCTCGCAAGCAAGGCTAGTATCCCTTTTTCAATTTACTACGTTGGCAACCTTACGCCGCTAGAGCCATGCCCCCAACGCTTCCAGTAGGCCAAACTGGAAGGATCAAGAATAGTTAAGTCAATATATATTAGACTAGGAATACATAAGCAGCAGAAGAGACCCAGCCTATCCCTTTGAAAGAGCCAAAGTTCACAAGCCCTCTCTCATCTCAAATGTGTGACCTCTCAAACGTGATTAAGTTTTTTACCCTCCGTATAGTGTTGTTCAAACGCTGGTGGAATTTATTGAATGTTAAATTTAAGTGTAGTGTGTCAATGTAAGTACATTGACACATAATTTTTGTAACCGGTCCTGTGAGATTTAGGTTAAACAGTGAAGTGTATTTATTTTGCTTAACTGTTCGGTAACCTTGTGTGATCCAAAAGGCGCGAGAATAACAGTTACATTTATGTAAATTTCATTTAGTGTTTGATTATTAGAGTGTTAAAGTGTTAACTATTTTCATTAATTATCAATATTAAATATTTTTATAAATTAATTTCAGTGAAACACGTGATTGTCTAATTTCGACAGCGTAACATTTTCTTGTCTTAGTCTAAGGCTTTGTTCAGATTTAATACTTCAAGTGATTTATTTTTTTTGTTAATTCTTTCGAAGTGTTGTAACTTTTTATAGAATATGTATTATTTTTGTAAAGTGTGATTTATTTTGATCACCAATATTTCCTAACTGTGCTTTGCTCGTAATCTCTGACTAGGAGCCGACGTAAGAGGTTGTTTTTGAATAGTTCATATCAAGTAATTACCCAGTTTTGTTTTGAGTGCCAGGTAAGAGACCTTTGGATATTTAGGGTTTATATAAATTGCCGTCTGGGAGTTGTGTAAGTTCTCAGAACTCTGGTATTATTCAAGTGTAACAGATTTGTGTAAAAATAAACAGGCGAAACAGGTGAGTTTGGAGCTCGGGCTTTTATGTAATTCGCTAGCCGTAACATATATATATATATATATATATATATATATATATATATATATATATATATATTATATACAGTATATATAAACAAATCCAGTTGCTTTCTCTGAGAAAAGTAAATGTATATCTGCTATTATCCTGGAAACTCTGCAGGACGATCTGTCCGAAGAGAAGCAGTCTTAAGTTTGTTGACGCCGCTGAGACGTTGTCTCTTCATTTTGTGATATATATATATATAAATATATAGATATATATATATATATATATATATAAATATATATATATATATATATATATATATATATATATATATATATATAATATATATATATATATATATATATATATATATATATATATATATATATATATATATATATATATATGCTGTATATATATATGTGTTTATATATGAATATATGAATATATATTCATATATATCTATCTATCTATCTATATATATATGTATATATATATATATGTGTATATATATATATATATATATATATATATATATATATATATATATATATACCATTGCTCTTTATTATGTAGGGAAGATGGTAATGAATGTCCTCTTCGATCACAGTATGTGGTCATAACCCTGAAATTCATAAGAATAATGAATTACAACCCTTCGGACTTTTCCTTATTACCTCCGGCTTACCCTGGCAGTGAATACACACCATTTTAAATGTTTTGAGATTTCCAACCCCCTTGAAGCCATTCCTCTTTGTAGATTGAATTATATGAGCTTATCGTTAGGAAGTTCTTAAAAAATTAATCATATATTAAACGCCATTTTCAGTTTGCTCAAATTTTTCACTCTTTGATTAAGATATTACATTCAGAATAATTTCCAACAGCTTTTGTTTTTCGTAGTAGGTGTTTGGTTTTCAGAGTAAATTATGATACTAGTAAATAAAGGGTAAGGAATTTTTTGAAGCCACAAAGAAGCTGTTCTAATCAAGGTAACGTTTTTTTGAGATAAGTAATTAGAAAGATAACGCTATGGAAGTATAAATAATTCAAGAATAAGTTTGATTTTTGTTTAAAGATTTTAAATATTTAAAGGCTACTCATGTATGACAGAGTCAAGGGACAGTGATTTTTCCCTATCAAGCAGGATAATACCCTTGAGACTGACCATATATACATGTGATCAGCGTCCAAGCCCCCTTCTCCTCTCAAGCTAGGACCAAAGAGGGCCAGGCAATAGCTACTGATGTCTCAGCAGATAGACATATGGGCTCCCCTATACCACCCATCTTTAGCTCATAAGGATGGTGAGACTGCAACGACCAAAGAATCCAACGAATTTGAGTAGGACTCGAACCCCAGACTGGCGTTCACCACTCAGGAATGTTACCACATCTGCCACCACATCCCATGTGTTAGTAATGAGCCCTCAGTTGGAAAGATCGTGAAGCTTAAAGTAAATAGATATGAAGATGAAATATCGTGATTATAAGGTATCTAAATCTTCGATAGGAGATTAGAAAGGATTTCAATACCAATCGAGATACTGAAGATATCCCCAAATGTCTTGATTAAAAGGTATTCAAATCTATTTAAAGGGTACTCATGAATGGCAGAGAGAAGGCACAGTGGCAGTGCCCTAGAGATTGACCCTATATACGTATGATCAGCACCCAAACCCCCTCTCCTTCAAGCTAGAGCCAGGGAAGGCCAGGCAATGGCCACTGATGACTCGGCAGATAGACCTAAAGGCTACCCCAAACCCTCCAGCCCTAGGTCGCAAGGATGGTGAGGTTGCTAATACGACAAGAAACTATCAAGCTTGAGGGGGACTCGAACCCCAGTCCAGTAGATCGCTAGACAGGGACGTTTCCAATAGGCTACCACAATCTTAATAACAAGCTCTAATGGATTCTAGAAGAGGGATACTCTAAAACCATACCATTGTTCTCTACTCTTGGTACTGCCATACCCAATGTACCATGGACTTCCACTATCTTTGGTTAGAGTTCACTTGCTTGAGGGTACACTCGGGCACACTTCTCTCTTTTTATTGTTTATATAAGACAGATCTATTTTAACGTTGTTACTGATCTTTAGATATTTTATATTGTTATTCATTACTTTTTATAGCCTATATAGTTTATTTCCTTTCCCTATTACTTTTCATCACTGGGCTATTTTTCTCTGTTGGAGCCCTTGGGCTTATATCATCCTTCTTTTCCAACTAGGGTTATTGTTTAGCTAATAATAATAATAATAATAATAATAATAATAATAATAATAATAATAATAATAATAATAA
Source organism: Palaemon carinicauda (assembly GCF_036898095.1). Taxonomy (NCBI): domain Eukaryota; kingdom Metazoa; phylum Arthropoda; class Malacostraca; order Decapoda; family Palaemonidae; genus Palaemon; species Palaemon carinicauda. Next base: position 24,422,226 of record NC_090766.1, read on the forward strand.
TAATAATAATAATGTTTGCAATCATTCAAAAACAGATTAAAGTTCTTTTAATCATTTAAAATATTCCGATCCCACCTTGATACTACATAGTCCTACCACGAAACTCTTAATTAAAAGGTATTTAATTCACAAGTAACAATCCAAAAAGATTACAGAGAACCGGAAGAGAAATGTTCCATCCAAGTTCTAGGTAAACCTGTGAGCGTAGGCCTATTCGGGTAAACTAAGTCCCACAAGAAATCCGATTTTAGACTTTAAAGCAGGAGAAAATAAGCGCCTTAAAAGTGGATGTTCGAGGTTAATGCCTTTATCGTGCATTTGAGAGGAAAAATTGTCTAGGCCTACTTTTGAAAAACTGTAAGAAAAATATGTACGGTAATGAATATATATTTTTGAGGGGGAAAAGAAAGACTGAATTGATGCTTAGTTGTTTAATAGTTTATTTATTAATTTATTTGCGCCGCTTTTTTAACTCTCACTTTTTCATTATTTCTCATTTGATCATTTTCTCGTGTGAAAGTTGGCTTTGCAATTGGTGGTCTTCTTTCATGTGGATAACAAAAATAACAACAACAATGATAATAACTATCGAGGCACTCAGTAGAGCGCAGACCTCCGTCAGGGCAGCTTATTTCTCGATCTTTTGGACCGATTTTGGACGTTTTGCTCGTCCATGGCCATGACCTTTGACCTTCCGAAATTTGATCATTTCCAGCTCTACATACCAGTTTAAAATCAGTGTAAGTTTCATTACTTTAGAATTGTGGCCGTCTGGTTGATGACAAGAAATTTACCGATTGCTTGACCTTGACCTTGGATTCAACCTTGTCCTTCGACCTTACCATTTATTAATTGGCGTGGAGTTTCATACACTCAGAAATGAGCCAAGTTTGAAATCTCTGTGACAACGATGTCCTAACTTATGGCTGATTACGTAAATTAGACATATTGTTTGACCATGACCTTGACCTTCGACCTCACCATGTATTAATTGGCTTGGATTTCATACACTCAAATATGAACCAAGTTTGAAGTCTCTGCTACAACTATATCCAAACTTATGGCTGATTAAGTGAATTATAGATAGTAGATTGGCCAAGGCGCCAGCCACCCGTTGAGATACTACCGCTAGAGAGTTATTAGCCCCTATGACTGGCCAGACAGTACTACATTGGACCCTTTCTGGTTACGGTTCATTTTCTTTTTGCTGACACATGCACAGAATAATCTGGCTTATTCTTTACACATTCTCCTCTTTCCTCATACACTTGACAACACTGAAATTGCCAAACAATTCTTCTTCTCTCAAGAGGTTAACCGCTGCAGTATAATTGTTCAGCGGCTACTTTCCTCTTGGTAAGGGTAGAAGAGACTCTTTAGCTATGGTTAGCAGCTCTTCTAGGAGAAGGATACTCCGAAATCAGACCATTGTTCTCTAGTCTTGGGTAGTGCCATAGCTTCTGTTCTAAGGGTCTTCCAATGTCTTGGGTTAGAGATCTCTTGCTTGAGGGTACACTCGGGCACACTATTCTAATTTGCTTCTCTTCCGCTTGTTATTTTGAAGTTTTTATCAGCTTGTTACTTTCAAGTTTTATAGTTTACATGTGAAAGATTTATTTTAATGTTATTTTTGTTCTTAAACTTATCTTTTAGTCTTTTCTTATTTCCTTTCCTCATTGAGCTATTTTCTCTGTTGGGGCCCTTGGGCTCATAGCATCCTGCTTTTCCAACTAGTGTTGTAGCTTAGCAAGTAATAATAATGATAATTGGACATTTTGCTCGACCTTTGACCTTGACCTTCCAAAATTTAATCATTTCCAGCTTTTTACATAAGTTAATATCTGCAAGTTTCATTACTCTACGATTAAAATTGTGGCCAGGAAGCTGTTCAAAAACAAACAAACACACACACAAACAAGCATACAAACAGGGTGTTCGTTGGCTGAGGTAATAATAATACATCTCACAATGAAGTATGATAAATATTTCTAACAGAAACGTCCCATATTTTGGTTTCCGGAAGGAAGCGTTGAGTGTTCGCTCAAGAGAAATCCCCTGCGAAGGTTGTATTGTTTAATCCAATTTCGCCCAGCTTTGTTCCTTTGTTCTCTTGTGTTTTGTTTTCAAAATTCTTTGGGGGAACATCCCTCCTCTACTCTTTTTCTCTCTATTTCAATAATCTTTTACTTTGTCTTATTTTATGTTAGCTTATGATATGACAATGAAACAATCTCCAATAGATTAGTAGATTTGAGAACAAAGCCATTAGAAGGATATTGGGAGTTGAATGGCAGGACAGGATTAATAATGTAACTATGAGAGTGATTACTCGAGTGCCATATGTGGATGAGATTGTGATGAGGGGTAGATGGAGATGGTTTGGGCTTGCTCTTCGCACTCCCCAAGAGAGGTTAGTTCACCAAACGTTCATCTGGGCTCCACAAGGCACTAGAAGAGTTGGAAGACCCAGGGCTACATGGCTGAGGACTCTGAAGCGCAAAGTAGGAGAGGATGAATGGAGAAGTATTGAATTAAAAGCTCAAAATAGAGGCGACTAGCAAAATCTAACCGAGGCCCTTTGCGTCAATAGGAGTAGATGATGATGATGATAATTTCATGGTCTTCTATATCATCTTTTCGACAAATTGTTTAAGGATATGTTTCTCCAACTGCAAATAATTATTCTCTCTTTTCATTTCTTTCCTGTGTTTTATTTATTTCTTTGTGTCGTGTTTTCCTTTGTTTTAGTCTTTATTTTTTCTTGTTAGAATTTTACATTTCCGATTTTTGCTTTTCTCAGTTTTTTTTACAATTATATTGTTTTATTTTTCATTTTGTTGATTTTTTTTTTTTGTATATTCTATCATTTTTATTTGTTTCCCAAGTTTCTTGTGGTATTAATTCGTCTTCTTTCTTTTTGTCTTACAGTTTTCTTCGCTATTTTTCCTTTTAGTCTTCAACATTTCCTGTAATCCTTTTTCTGTTATTTATTTATCATCGTTTTTTCGTATCTATTTTTTTCTGCATCGTGTAATTTCATTTCTCCCTTTTTTCTTTATTCGGTTTTAATTTTGAATATTTATTGTCCAAGGTTTTATTTCATAAGTTTTTACTTAGATATTTGTCTCTATTTTCTCCTCATTCTCTTTCTTCTAAAAGACTCTTAAATATATATATATATATATATATATATATATATATATATATATATATATATATATATATATATATATATATAGAGATATATATAGATATATATATATATATATATATATATATATATATATATATATATATATATATATATATATATATAAATATATATATCTATATATATATATATAAATATATATATATATATATCTATCTATATATATATATATATATATATATATATATATATATATATATATATATATATATATATATATATATATATATATGCACAACAAAAGTAACAACAACAAATGATGCAGCCAATTCTAGACCACTGCAGGACAAAGGCCTCAGACATGTTAACTCATGTCTGCGCATTGGCCATTTTCCTCATCATGCTGTCCATTGCGGATCGGTGATGGTGGGAGATTTTAGTTTAATCGCTCATAGCAAACCAACTTAGTTGCAGCCATTTCTTGTCCACTGCAGGACAAAGACGAAAGACATGTCCTTACAACAAAGGCGAAAGACGTGTCCTTACAACAAAGGCGAAAGACGTGTCCTTACAACAAAGGCGAAAGACGTGTCCTTACAACAAAGGCGAAAGACGTGTCCTTACAACAAAGGCGAAAGACGTGTCCTTACAACAAAGGCGAAAGACGTGTCCTTACAACAAAGGCGAAAGACGTGTCCTTACAACAAAGGCGAAAGACGTGTCCTTACAACAAAGGCGAAAGACGTGTCCTTACAACAAAGGCGAAAGACGTGTCCTTACAACAAAGGCGAAAGACGTGTCCTTACAACAAAGGCGAAAGACGTGTCCTTACAACAAAGGCGAAAGACGTGTCCTTACAACAAAGGCGAAAGACGTGTCCTTACAACAAAGGCGAAAGACATGTCCTTACAACAAAGGCAAAGGACATGTCCTTACACATATCTGGGGTTTAGCCATTTCCATCAACACGCTGGCCACCGCGGATTGGTGATGGTGGGAGACTTTAGTGTAATCGCTCACAGTTTGGTTGGACCTGACTAGTACAGCTTTGCTGGCCGTGGCGATACACAAATCCTTTCATCACGTTAACGTATTACCACTCAGAAAGATATATACATATATATATATATATATATATATATATATATATATATATATATATATACATATATATAAATGTATATGTATATACAGTATATAATGTATATATAAATATATATATATATATATATATATATATATATATATATATATATATATATGTATATATGTATATATATATATATATATATATATATATATATATATATATATATATACTGTATACATATATATATACATATATGTAATGTATATATTAATATATATATAACGGATTTTGAGCGAAGCGAAAAATCTATTTTTGGGTGAGATGGCCATGTCGTCCTGAGGGAAGTTCCTATAGGGTAGCTTCCTAGGGTATATTACAACTACGGCGATATTCCCAGAGAATTTACCTTAAGGTACCAGAATTTTAACTCCTGGAGCGAGTATCCCTCGTGAAAGGGATATCGCGACATATCAGAGGACGTATTCTAGACACGTCACATGGCAATCTACATCCTGGACAGAGATTTCGTCTCGTAGGAGGTGATTGACGAGATACGAATTCGGGAAAGAAAAAGGGGAGCCGCTCCCAAAGCTTCCCTATCCCCCGATTCGTATGCGTGCCTGGCGCCAATCCTGGCGCCATCTGTATTCCTTGTAGCGTACACGAGGTGCTACAGATACTGTATGTAGGGAGGGGTCCTACAGCCCTTTCTTAGAAAGGCAAGGGCGGGTCCATCAGGACGACATGGCCATCTCACCCAAAAATAGATTTTTCGCTTCGCTCAAAATCCGTTTTTTGGGCTCAAGCCATGTCGTCCTGATGGAAGTGTACCAGAGCATTACTGTATCTGTGGATTCTCAGAACTCCTCGGAGGTAATTTTTTCCCGGTCGACTAGACCTAGAGACCTAAGATGTTACCGTTATACATCTTTTCAACTAACTATAAACTATGTTAGAGCTTCCTGCCCCCTACAGGGAAGAGTCCTACTAGACTCTGGAAAAGTCTCGAAGAGTACATATATCTATGTATGAATACCAGGCAAGCTAATATAGTGGTCTCGCCCTATATTAAGTAAAGCATAGTTTGTAAAGGACCACTGCGTCAATATGAAATATCGACCAGTTTTCCGCACAATACTTGTATTGGACAAAGGTTTTATATCCGCATAGGAGGAAAACCAATGCAACATAGCTTGCATAAAGGAACAATTCTATTAGAATTATCGCAGATAAGGTACATAGAATGAATGCTCAATTATACCAATAAATTGACACAGGTGAAGGAGACGCAAGGTTCTCAAGAACCAGATTATTGACAGGCAATAAATAGACAGGTTAACCACAATTATATATATATATATATATATATATATATATATATATATATATATATATATATATATATATATATATATATATATATATATATATATATAAGAAGAGGATAACCCAAAACTATAAGCATAAGTATGATAGTAAACAGAGCTTGTTTGTCTGAAAGTAAAAACATTAGATGCCACTTTTAAGATACCGAGGTATCAAAGTCATAAAAGCCTGTATTACAAATCAATGACATTAGCGTTAGAAACGCTCGGCACACATGTCTGCACTTATGCTAGGTTCACCTTCGGAAATGGAACAGTCTGGATGGGCAACACAGTGCCCTCACTTAGTTTGTAGTACAGTATGTAACTACACACTCACCCTGGAATTAATCGTCCCAATTAAGACCACTGTTCCTCGCAGAGTTAAACAGTAGGGTTAACACCGCGACCCACTGCTACCACAGATCTCTTTTAGTTCCTCTACTTGCTTCGCATAGTGGCGAAAGAACACTCTGGAAGACTTCCAGCCAGTGTATGAACGGAGATGTTCAAAATCCATACAATTAAAGAAATTTAAGAATGAGGCAACTTTCCTCGGATCGTGACCTGCGGGTGTATTGTCAGGATCTGCTCTGCGAATAAAATATGTGATTTTCGCTCTGAGTTGATTCAGAGATAAATTTGAGCCTGATGTTTCTCCCCTGAATAGTTGACCACCCTTGAAGTCTGAAGTTCTATGAAGATAGACCTTTAGGCATTCTACTGGACATAGAGATGCATCTTCTTTCAGAGGGCAGATTCTCCAGGGACCCCACCTGTTGGTGGGTAACTCATTCTTGGCGAGAAACGTAGGATCCAGAAACAGGTTCAGTTCTTCCCCATCCAGGAACTGAACATGACCTGCCTCTCTCGAGAGGCTACAATCTCACTAACCCTGGCCCCGGACGCGAGTGCAAAATAGGAAAATAACTTTTTGTGTTAAATCCTTTAACGCACACTCTTCATTGCTCAACAGAGAAGCGAAATGAAGAACTTGTCTAAAGACCATGAAATGGGCTTTGGAGGTGCTGAATGTCTGAGCCTAGCACAGGCTTTCGGGACTTTATTAAAGATCTCGTTACCTAGGTCGACCTGGAAGGCATATAGAATGGGTCTTGTCAAAGCAGACTTACACGCTGAAATCGTGTTCGCTGCCAACCCTTGACCATGGAGGTGGGGAAAAAAGATAAGCAGAAGTCTGTCAAGATCTCCTGCGGAATCTTCGCCTTGACAAAAGGCCACCCATTTTCTCCAAGATGACTCATATTGCCTTCTAGTATATTTGCACTTATATTCCTCAAGGAAGTCTATACTGGCCTTCGAAATCCCGAAACGCTTTCTCACCGCTAGGGAGAGAAAATCATGAGCTGCAGGGTCCGGGTTTTCTGTAATGAAGCGCAGACAGTTGACTTCTGGGCTCGCTGGGTCAGAACTGGATCTGGTAGTGGTACAAATTTAGCTACAGTTCCAATGCCAGGAGGAACCACACGCTGTTCGGCCACTTGTGGGCCACTATTGCCGCTACCCTTTGAAGGATCTCAGTTTGTTGAGGACCCTCAACAGAAGGTTGTGAGGAGGGAACAGATAAATCTTGGACCATCTGTTCCAGTCGAGGGGCATCGCGTCCACTGCTTCCGCTAAGGGGTCCTCGTACGGGGCACGTACAGGGGCAACTTCTTGTTGTCTTTCGTCGTAAAGAGGTCTATCTGCAGTTCTGGGACTGATTCAGAATGAAGGAGAATGATCCTGCGTCTAAGGACCATTCCGACTCTATCGGTGTGAACCTGGATAGAGCGTCCGCTGTCACATTGCGGACTCCTTGAAGGTGAACTGCCGACAGGTACCACTTCTTCTTTTCCGCCAATCGGAAGACGGCCAACATCACCTGGTTGAGAGGTGGTGACCTCGACCCTTGTCGATTCAAGTATCTCACAACTACCTCGCTGTCAATCACCACCTTATGTGGATCGAATGACGCAGGGAGACTTTCTTTAAGGTAAGGAGCACTGCCCTAGCTTCTAGAAAGTTTTATGTGAAAGGTCTTGAATAGCCTGGACCAAGTCCCCTGGACTTTTTTCCGATGAGAGTGACCTCCCCATCCCTCCTTCGAGGCGTCTGAGTGAATCGTCACCGACGGGGGAGGTGGCTGAAGAAGAACCTGACTTCTTTAGATGTCTGGCTTGGGACCAAGGCCTGAGAAGAGTACTTAGCCGAAGCGGCTGGTCTTCTCAGATCTCTTCACGCGTTTGATGCATAACTTCTCCAAATTCCGATTGCATCCTTTAGCTGTGCTCTTAGCACTGGGTCTGTCACCGAAGCAAACTGGAGAGAGCGCAGTACTCTCTCCTGCTCGTGTCTTGATATCCTTTCGGAATCTTGAAGTCTCTTGACAGAACCCGCTATCTCCTTCCTTTTCTTCGCCGAGGTGGAGAAACGGTGTGACAAAAGGTCCCAGTGAATTCTCAGCCACTGGAACTTTTGAGATGGAGAAAGTCGAGACTTTTTCTGTTGATCTTGAAGCCTAGGTACTCTAGGAACTGGATCACTTGACTGGAAGCTTGCAAGCATTCTGTCTCGGATGCTGCCCACACCAACCAGTCGTCCAGGTAGGCTACTACCTGAATTCCCTTTAGGCGAAATTGTTTGAGAGCTACGCTCGCAAGCTTCGTAAAAATCCTTGGGGCTATGTTTAGCCCGAATGGCATGGCTCCGAAGGCGTATAGTCTTCGTTATAGCCTGAACCCTAGGTAGGGGGAGAGTCGATGGCTAATTGGAATGTGCCAGTAGGCGTCTGACAAGTCTATAGAGACGGAATATGCCCTCCTGGGCAGTAAGGTCCTTATGTGTTGCAGTGTTAGCCTTTTGAATTTGCAATTCACTATGAACTTGTTAAGTGGCGACAAGTCCAGAATGACTCTGAGCTTTTCCGAGTCTTTCTTGGGAACACAAAACAGCCTCCCTTAGAAATTGATGGGCTTCACCCTTTTTCTCCAACAGTTCTTGAATGTACTCCTCCATAACGGGGGTGGAGTGTTGGAAAAAACCGAAGGCACGGGGGTGGAGTGCTGTACCAGCTCCCACCCAGTCCATTCTTGAGTAGGCTGTGGGCCCAGGGATCGAAGGTCCACCGATCCCGAAATTTCAGAAGTCTCCCTCCTACCGGTATCACCTCGCTTGGACTGCCGTCCTGAGGTCTTGCCTTCCTGACCATGACCACCCCTGAATCCCCTTTCCCTTGAGGGGCGTCTAGACGAGCCTCTGGCTGCTCCTCTAGGCTTTGCTCGAAAGGAAGTAGACTGCCCTTCGAACGCTGGGGTGAATGCCGTGGACTGTGTCGACACGGCCTGGGGTACCCACTGAAAGGTGGTCGGGGTTTGTGCCACGATCTGGGGCACTGGGGGCAATGGCAATTGCAGTTGCTGTTGCTGTCTAAGAGGCTTGGCTGGCCGAGACGGTAGCCTAGTCCTCATAGTCTTCTTCTTTGGTTGAGAACCCTCATCCGGGGAAGACTTTCTTTTGATAGCCAGGCCCCACTTCTGGAGAAGGTTTCTATTCTCCAAGGCGGCTTTATCAACAGCTTCTTTGACCAAGTCGGTAGGGAAAAAGGTTTTTTCCCCAAATGTTGGAGGAGATTAGTTTCTTTAGCTCGTGCCTCACCGTAGCCGAGGTAAACACGAACTCCCTACAAGCTCTCCTTGCCTTGACGAAGCCATAAAGGTCCTTCGTCACTGTGGCCAGATGAGGCTTGGCCACTACCATGAACATTTCATGGACCTTGGGGTCACTTGCCATCGTCTCGAGAGTAGTCTGAAGAGACATTGAGGCAGTCAGTCTTTCTTTTGTATCGAACTCACTTCGCAAAAGAAAGTCAGACAGCTTAGGGGGGTCCTTGCCGAACTGACGTCCGGCAATATCAGCCTCCAACTTTCCCACTGAGAACGTAAGATGGGCGTTCTTCCAGTCTTTGTGGTCCATAGGCAGGGCCCGCGACAAGGGTTTACACTCCTCTAGGCAGGGGCAAGACTTGCCGGCCTCGATTGCTTTTAGAACAGCCAGAAACCTTTTCTATAAGAAGGGGAAGGCTCTAGTAGGCGAGGACACAAAGGAAGGGAGCTTCCTATTCAATGCAGCTACCTTTGAGTTAGAGAAGCCCCTCTCTTTCATCGAGGATGAAAGTAGAGCTTGAGCCTTAGCATGGTCCATCACTATGACCTCCTTCGGCTCTGTCTCCTCCTTTGAAGCTGGTTCCTTCCTCAGCCGGACATAACAGTCCGGATATGATGCCTTGCTGGGCCAGAATTCCACCCTCCAGGGGAACTGAGCCCAGCTTATCCGAGATGACAATCTTTCCAGTTGTCATCGGCATGTGCTCAGCATACCTCCATGGGTTAGCATCTGAGCACAAGGGAAGGTCTTTCACATTGAGCTCTTTCTGGGGCCCATGTGATTCTGCAAGGCACTGCATTCGCAGTTCCATTGCAGCCGCCTTCTCTTGATTCTCCTTCTGCATTTGTTGGATCATTCCAACAATAGAAGAGAGGGCCTGTCCCAGCTCTACTGGGAGACCGACCGATGTAGAGGGGCTTGAACTTCATCCTGGGCTTCTGCCAGGAGGTCTTCCTCCTGACACCCGTCCACATCAGACATCCTGTCATCTAGCTGGATGTCTTGCATCGCGACCGTGACTTCAACATCCACCTGGATCTGAACTTAGGGGATCTCCTCTTGAGGCTGGGGAATCACTGCATCAGCTGATGCCTTAGGGAAAGGATACGCCCTCATCTTCTCACTTGGAAGAAAAGGGCCAGAAGTGTTCTTTTGGAAGCCCCTTACCCAGGTACGAAGCTTCTTCCTAGCTATTTAATTGTCTCATTAATCAGGTTAGTGCACACAGTACATACCTGAGGGTCCCAATACTGGAGATCATCCTTGGAGACAACGTATGCTGCGTGTCCCCTACAAAACTCATGTTCGCAGAGGTTCTTGCTGCTGACATTGCAGAAAGCACTTCCCCACTTCGGAGTGTCCTTCTGTAAAGAGAAGAAATTTCCATGAGTATCAAGTGAACTATGTATCACTGGATATGCATAGTATAGCATAACAATTCAGAAAGGAAAGACACACACTTGTGTTTCCCTCACAACCCATTGTTGCAGCCTTCCAGATAATAAAATCAAAATGGTTTATCTCTTCTAGAGTAACCAATGCAAGGTTTCCAGAGGAAACAGGTGGAGCTCACACCTAAGCAATGATTTTAAAATCCTGGATAATAGACAGGGAAGAACTCAGCTTCCTATCTGAGGGCAACAGCAAAGGGCTGTGCAAGAAAACACAATAGTGTTAGAAGATACAGTGCTGTACCAAAACCTTTACTATAGTTTTCTTCTTACTGTATATGCTATACAGAAGAATACTAGTACAGTATAAGGGGGATGTGTGCCGGCCTGCCTTTGCCGGCCGGCACACACCACAACTAGCTTTAAAGTATACTACTTAACAGCTATAGGGCGGCAGCACTCTGGTTCAAATGCCTGTGCCGGTCGGCAGCTACTGCCGGCCGGTAACAGCCAGTGTTGGCCGGCAATGGCTGCCGGCCAGCAACTACACAAGGTAGTACCCAGCTGCCGGCCACACTCTTGGTGACCGGCAGACAAGGGCTGACATAAGCCGGCCGGCAAAGGTACAAGACCGATGCCAGCCGGCAGCAAAAGAACCAGAGAACTACACCTGCCCGGCTGCCGGCCTCATAGGCCGGCTGCCGGCCTCATAGGCCGGCAGCCGGGACAGGTACAGCACTAGAAGAAAATAGAATGGATGCCGGGATAAGAGTGTACACTACCTCCAAGCCCGGCAACCGAAAGAGTGCATATAAGGAAGGGGAGAAACTAATTCAGGCTTCCTTGACCAATGCCGTCCGGCTCTGCCGGCAGTCATGGATGAGGGACCAAGAGAGGTCCGGGCAGCACTCGAAAACATAAGACCCTTGCCGGCCAGCAGCTCTGCCGGCCGGCAATGGGCTGAGTCAATTCCACATCCCAACCTATACTAGGTCCAGAAGTAGAACGACGTACAGTACAGTAAGACCCCTGCCGGCCAGCTCTGCCGGCCGGCAAGGTACAGTACAGTAATGGCTAGGCTATTACGGAGATAGAGGGGGAAGGGACAAGAGGGTCCTGCCAACCTTGCTTTAGTGACAGATCACCCGCAGCCAAGAAACTTATCTTAGCCTAAGGGAGATCTAAGGGGAAAGGCCAGCAATACTTGCCAGCTTCCAGAGCACCAAAGCAAGGAAGGCGTTGCTACTCCCAAGGGAAGAACTTATCCTCCCCCGAGAACAGCAACAGGACTTAGTCTGGTCGATCACAAAAGAAGGAATCATAACTACAGAAACCTTCGGTAGTGACCTAAGGGAGCTAAGCTCCCTTTGTATGTGTTAGGTCAGCGAGGGGGACTCAGCCCCAAGCCAGACAACACAGACTCAGACTAAA
>NC_090766.1:24439318-24449318 GCF_036898095.1 Palaemon carinicauda
CCACACATTTCCTGTGTTTAAATTTACACGTCACTCTTCATGTTAAGAATCTAATTCCCACCATACACCTTCCCTGATATGCTGAGGAATGCTATGCTCCCATTCTCTATTGTCAATTTTATCTTTGTAAAATAAAACAATTATTCAAATCATTAATTCATTTGGAATTTTTCCCTCATCAAACATACCCGACACAGCCTAGTCAGCCACTCCATACGTTCACCACAACATCGCGTATTCTTATATTATAATCTCACACGTTACACTGTAGGCATTAATTTATTTGTGAGGGGTTGGTGGTGGTCAACTCATTACCCTTGATTATATTGTACATTTGTTAAAACCTTTTGATCTTAACCTAGTTCAGCTTTATTATTCCCTAAGGACTCAACAGTTATTTTCACAAACATTTGCAACCTTACGCCAATATTTACTACCCATTTATCATGTATCTCCACCTCTGTCTTATATCCTGCTTTGATTAGATATGGAACACTGTCAGTTAATCCAGGACTGCATGTTCTTAAGGTATTATCTATCAATATCCCATCTCTATTATGAGCTCCATTACTCATCGACTTTTCCTTTTGTTGAACAACTTATTCACTATAAAGATTTCCTCACCATCTCTCCCTTCTTCTTTATTACTTGCATATTTCCAACTCATTTTCTTCTCGACTCACTACTTGATTATTCCTTAACCCATATATTTACATCTGATCTCTGTTCTGCAGCTACACTTCAAATAACCTCATATATTCCTTTGTTAAACCTTTTTTTATCCACATCCAACCACTAGCTGTTGTTTACTCTTTCTTCCTCCCTTTTATATCTCAAGGCATTCTCAACTGTCTTTATGACCTTATTATGAAATTTTAACAAATTCCCCATTTACTCCTTTCTCCTCCATGCCTATAAATCCAGCCTACAGTTTGTCCATTTACTCCATAAATGCTCTCTTCCATTTTATCCTAATCCCTTATTCTGATTGCATTTTCATATAAATTTTCAACCCTTCCTCTAATTTAAAAGTTAGTGCTTCAGCAAAATAAATATTTGATATATCACCCTCCACTCCTATTTCTACCAATACATCCATCAACTGGCTCTTTCTCCTACTCTATACTAACACAATCTATTACTATGTCTTTTTCACCATTTCACATTTTCAAAGTAAACTTGTAAATGTTTTCTTTGGAAATAATTTGTTTGCCAGAGAAACCTCTTTCCAAATACATTTTCACAAAACTCTTCATTATCATGTTCTCCAGAAACATGCAAACCAGCAACAACATTTATATCTCTGTCATCTACTTTTGCATTTAAATCCTCTAGCGCAGCCACCCTTTCACGTTCTCCGGATCCAGACCATCTAAAAATAATGTATTTCCTACTATAATCATTTTATTTCTTATTCCTCACTAAATCTTTCTATTACAACTCTTGAAGTAACATTTGTGTACCATCACACATGACACTAACTCACATGACAAGTGTTACCCCTTCCTTAGCTCTACACCTTTCAGTTATCTCACATTATATTTATATGTTGTGTGTATGTGTATATGATTTTCATTGTCATTGCAATAACAATGCATTGATCAGGTCGGTGAGTTCCAAATATTTCTTAAATAAAATTTCGGTTGAAATCCTGGAAGATTTTAATTAGATATTAAAAGAAAAATTTCTGTTTATCAACGTTAAGCCTCTAAAGCAAGTAGAGGAAGAGAAATGTGGTCATCATTGGACCACCTAGCTATACAGAATATGTCACGAAACAGGAAACCATTTGCTGCAATAACCCCATCCTCATTTATGTAAAATGTTGAATATTTTTCTTTCACCATAGTATTAAAGTTAATTAAAATAGACTCGAAGTCAACTCGTTATGCAAACTAGATTTATGAATACAACGAATACTCGCTCTCTTGATTTAGCAAGAACCTTTTAAGGGTTGTGATGGCCTATTGGAAACGTCCCTGCCTGGCATTCTACACGGACTGGGGCTTTAGTCCCGCTCAAGTTCGTTACTTTCTTATAGTGTCTGTAACCTCACCTTGTTTGTGAATTAAGGACGGGGGATTTTGGGAAGTCTATAGGTCTACTTACTGAGTCATCAACAGCCAGTGCATGGCCTTCCCTGGTCTTAGCTTGGGTGGAGAGGGACTTGGGCGCTGATCATATATGGTCAGTCACTAGGGCATTGTCCTGCTAGCTAGGGTAATGTGACTGTTCCTTACCTCTAATATTCATGACCTGTCTTTAAACTTTTAAATGGGCTTTCAGCTGAATTCTCGAAAATACGAATGGGAAAAATATGAAGAAATTCTCCTTGATGAGTCTGCGATTACCCGCTTTTCATCATAATTCCCTCACCTCCCTGTTCCCCTCCCCCTTTCTCCTTCTTCTCTTGATATTTGACTGCACATTACAGCACCCCCTCCACCCGCCACCCACTTCTCGCTCTCTCATGAATCGAATTCCTAACAAAGGCTCTACAAGAACGGGATCATTACCCAGAATTCCCCGCCTTCCCCCCCCCCCCCTCCCCCCCTCCTATCCAGCCATTCACATTCCTCGTTGTAGGCGTTGAGGGATAGAGAGGTGGAGACTAATGACTTGGCTTAACTCTCCTTTCGCTGTAGTGTAGAAATATAGAATAAAAGACTGAAAGGTGGATAAGATTTGCGTTAGGTTTTCCGTAGGATTTTGCTCGGTTTATTTGTTAATCAAATAGAAAGATTATTTGAATTTTATGGATATTATTACTAATTTTAATATTATTATTGTTTTATTACTGTTCTTATTCAAGTAGCCCTCAAAAGTTTCTTGATTTTTGAATGGTTAACCTTTTAATATAGTCATCATCATTATTGATAATTGATAATAGTATTTTTAACAGAGATAATATTATTTCATCATCATTATTGATAACTGATCATAGTATTATTAACAGAGAGGTTATTGTTGTTATTATTATTATTATTATCATCATTATTATTATTATTATTATTATTATTATTATTATTATTATAATTATTATTAGCATTAGCTAAGCTACAACCATAGCTGGAAAAGCAGCATGTTATAAGCCAAAGGGGTCCAACAGGGAAAATAGTCCTGTTAGGAATTGAAACAAGGAAATAACTAAATTACAAGAGAAGTAATGAACAATTGAAATAAAATATTTTAAGAACAGCAACAGCATTAAAATAGATATTTGATGATTATATAAACTATAAAAACATAAAAAAAGAAGATAAATAAGATAGAATAGTTTGCCCGAGTGCACTATCAATAACCACTCAATATAAAAGCAAGTAAAAAGATAATAAAATTACAATATTGATTTAAAATTCTTATGTCGATAAAGTTTGAAACGGTAATTAAGTTATTTGAGAATTGAATCTGGATACCATTAGCCAAAGTGAACATAAGAATAGTTGAAGTTTTCATTGAACATTATCTTAGTTTTACTCATATTAATTTTCAGTCCTACATTTCTTCCTTCTTCCGATCAAAAACTTAGAGAGTATCTATAAAACCATCCATGGCTCTAGCCGGCGTGAGAAAGGCAGGTATACCTGTCGAATTCATACAATACCTATTTTAGATTATTTAGTATTTTCCCATGTATATTAAAACTTTACCGGTATAGACACAACTCAATTGTAATCACCTAATTTATTTAAGATTCAAAGCTTACCCTGTTGAAAAATTTGCAAAAAAAAAAAAAAAAAAAAAAAAAAAGCGTAAGAATCCTGTAATAAATGTTGTCAGGCATTTACCATTTTAAAAATGGATATATTAACGTAAAGGAGTGGTATTACGGTCACCAATCCGTAAAGGATAGTAACAAAGTAGGATGAAAATTTGGTCCTTGTATTTTACAGAAATACGGCTAAGAACAGTATATCTATAGGTAGAATTTCCGATTAAAATTACGGTTTTTTTTAACAGTGTAGTGTTATTAAAAGCATCGAATTTATCCTCTGAATGAAAATATTTTCAAGCGAAAAATAATTACATTAAATTATTATAGAAATTAAATCAGTTTTTCTCGTGGACAGAAAGAATATATCGTCAAAGAATTTTGAATCTCAAATTAATCAAGTATAATTCTTCAGCGAGTAATTCAGAATTAGTATTAAGTAAAAGTCGAAATTTAACTCAAAATAAAAATTTATTTTTCTCCATGTAAATTAGAGATTCCCACAAAATTTCATCTCGATAAAATATGAAAAAACGAAATTAATCATAATCATTCGGTAATGAAATAGAATCGTCCAAACAAGCCTAATTAATATATTCGTCTGAAGAAAATGAAAAAAGCTCAATTATTTGGTTATGAAACAAAATCATCAAAACAAGTACTGTGCGAGGTAGCTGTTATTATTATTATTATTATTATTATTATTATTATTATTATTATTATTAGCCAAGCTACAACCCTAGTTGGAAAAGCAAGATGCTGTAAGCCCAAGGGCTCCAACAGGGAAAAATAGGTACTAAAAAAGAGGAGAGGTGAAAGCAAGTGAGGTATATTCAACAAGATAACAAGCTTATATACAAACATTTGAGGGCAACAGTGTCACAAAAATTCAAACACTGTGAAACATGCATTGGCAAGCTTAAAAAGTTTTTCACTTGAAAAACCTGGAGGAGAGAGCGAGAGATACAAAAAAAATAATAGCATTACAGCATACGAGTGTGTATGAAACACACATGGTACAGTACTAATTAATTCGTCTCCAAAGTTAGAACAATTATTCTCGAAAGTTAAATGAACAGAAAAAGTGATGCTTCTCATCTGCAGGATTCCAAGACTTTGGTTGAAGAAAAAAAGTGTAATAAAAATTCCTATTTCTCCAAAAACCTATTGCCTCGAGGTACGAACGCCTCGAGGTACGAACTTGAGAGCGACTAAGAGGAAAAAGGTAAATACTGTATGTAAATTGCACCTTGAGCCTTTAAACTACGAATTTTAATGAATGTCCAATTAGAGGTAACGTTCTTATCTTGTTACTATGGTAATTAAGGCATAGAAGGGAAGGATTTTTATCCTTTTTTTTTTAGGAAATATAGTTTTTTCCTCGTTCAAAAAATATATCATTATGATAATAATAGTTATTATTATTTTTATTATTATTATTATTATTATTATTATTATTATTATTACCTCCGCCAACAAAATTGGAAGGAGGTTATGTTTTTGCCCCTGTTTGTGTGTATGTGTGTTTGTTTGTTTGTGATGAGCTTCCTGGCCACAATTCTAATCGTAGAGTAATGAAGCATAGTTTGGTTATTATTATTATTATTATCATTATTATTATTATTATTATTATTATTATTATTCGTTGGAAGGTTGTTTTTGCCCCTGTTTGTATTTTTGTGTTTTTGTTTGTGTGTGTGTGTTTGTTTCTGAACAGCTTCTTGGCTACAATCTTAATCATAGGGTAATGAAACTTATTATTATTATTTTTATTATTATTAATATAATTATTATTATTATTATTATTATTATTATTATTATTATTATTATGATTTTTGTCTATTTTCTTTCTTTCTTAGAAAACACAATTTTTCCTCGTTCAAAGAATATTATTATTATTATTATTATTATTATTATTATTATTATTATTATTATTATTATTATGATTTTTCTCTATTTTCTTTCTTTCTTAGAAAACACAATTTTTCCTCGTTCAAAGAATATTATCATTATTATTATTATTATTATTATTATTATTATTATTATTATTATTATTATTGTTGTTGTTGTTGCTGGCGTGATGTTGTGACACTAACAAATATTTACATTTATTAACCAATTTCTGTAGCTCTCATAATACGGATGTTGATCAGTGTTAAGTATTTCCCCTGTCAATCATTTAGTCGTCAATGTAAATGATAAAAAAATTTCTTCTTATAGAAATAAAACTATAGATAAGACACTATCAAACTGCTATGCTACTCTCTCTCTCTCTCTCTCTCTCTCTCTCTCTCTCTCTCTCTCTCTCTCTCTCTCTCTCTCTCTCTCTCTCTCTCTCTCATATAAATATAATTTTATATATATATATATATATATATATATAGAGAGAGAGAGAGAGAGAGAGAGAGAGAGAGAGAGAGAGAGAGAGAGAGAGAGAGAGAGAGAGAGAGAGAGAGAGAGAGAGAGAGAGAGAGAGAGAGGATAGAATTTGAACCATCTGTATGAAGACACAGTTGTTTCCTCAATGATTCAGTAAGTAAAGAATTAAGTTGCAGTATTTATATATTCTAAAGTAAATCACTTATAGAGGATATACTTTATTATTGAAATTACAATATAAACACATAAATACACACAGTAAAAACAAGAGAAGAACCAAATCTCGAAACAAGACGAGTCACTGCATAAGGCATAATGGACGTTCGCTCCTTCAGCCAAACGAAATGTTACAGATTTTGTAAACTCGTCGGAAAGGGGACGTTGAATTGGATACTTTTAGTTTGAGTTTACGAAATGAATATTCATATTTGCTTTTGCCAGAGATTTGCATGGAGGGAAAAAAGCGGACGAGGGAATGAGTTGAACCTACTTGCAATGAAGAACCATTCAGGTTGATAGAATTTATCTATGAAATCATTTTATTCAGAATTCTCCAACTAGCTTTCTCTTTCTCTCTTTTTGCCTTTTATCATTCTGCCATACAAGGAGTTTTTAGGTCATACTTCCTTATAGGTTTAAAGGTTACTCATGAATGGTAGAGGCAAGGGACATGGAAATTGCCCTATTTAGAAGGACAGTGCCCAAGCTAGGAACACGAAGGGCCAGGTAACTCGGCAGGTAGATCTATAGGCTTCCCAAAACTTCCCCCTCCTTACCTTACAAGGATGATGAGGTTACACACATTAAAAAAAACTATTGAGTTTGAGCGGGAGTCGAAGCCCAGTCCGGGGAGTGCTAGGCAGGAACGCTTCCATTAGGCCGCCACAACACTAAAAGTTTGAATTGATATTTATTTTTTTGTGGGGTTGCTGTCGACGGTGAACCTCACGCGTTACTCTGTAGGTATTGATTTGATTGCTTACTCCATGACCTGAAAATTAAAACTAATCGTTAAATCTTTGGTTTAAGCCAAACGATTTGAGCAAACATGTAAAACTAGTGTATGGAACCCGTCAAAAGTGAGGGCTAAATATTTAGATAGATATACACATATGTGCACCCCCCCCCACGAAGGTATGACTACTCCCTCTTCCCCTATCCGAGGGACGTGGAGAATTGAGAGTGACAGGGAACTGCGTGTATATATATATATATATATATATATATATATATATATATATATATATATATATATATATATATATATATATATATATGGATGAAATTCAACACAATATCGTGCTCAAGAGAAATAAATTTCCACCTTATACCGGAATCGAACCTTAGCCCCTTCAAATGAAAAGCCAGGTCGCTTCCAACCGTACCACCAAAGGCTCAGAAGAAGTCGGAACCTAACTGCTAAGTGCAATTCAGAATTTACCTGGTGAGACATCACTCTCTTACCAGCGAGTTTTCCCCGACATATATATATATATATATATATATATATATATATATATATATATATATATATATATATATATATATATATATGAAGTGACTCTCAGACTACATACAAGATTATTTTGTAGAATGTGGCATGCAGAGGCAAAACCTGATGAATGGGAATTACGAGTGTTGGTAAAAATAGCAAAAAAGGGAGACATGACTGATTGCAATAATTACAGAGGCATAACACTTACCTCAGTTGTCATGAAAATATATAGTATGCTTATTATA
The DNA here is from genome assembly GCF_036898095.1 of Palaemon carinicauda. Lineage (NCBI taxonomy): Eukaryota > Metazoa > Arthropoda > Malacostraca > Decapoda > Palaemonidae > Palaemon > Palaemon carinicauda. The sequence goes on from NC_090766.1 coordinate 24,447,150, forward strand.
AGAGACTGGAGAGTAAGATTGATGAAAAGCTGAGAGATGAACCAGCAGGATTTAGAAAAGGTAGAAGTTGCACCGACCAAATTTTCATTTTGAGACATGTTGTACAGCAATGCGTGGAATATAGAAATCCCCCTTTGATGGCATTTGTGGATTATGGAAAAGCCTTTGATAGTGTGCACGTGCCAATTTTGTGGAGAGTCCTGCGTTATTATCGAATTCCTCACTGCTGAACAAAGGCCTCAGACATGTCCTTCCACTTGCGTCTGGTGATGGTCTTTCTATCCCAGTCCACACCTGCAAGCTTTCTTAGATGGTTAATCCATCGTCTTCTCTTCCTTCCCCTGCTATATATAATCATTTATTAGTTTAAATAACCAGACACTTGCTCTTCATTATATAGGGGAGATTCTTCTGTAAATATACAGTCCAAGTAAGATTGAGAAAAGTCAATATCTTTATTTAATCCGGTTTGATACGATGTTGGATAAGGCTATGAAATCCTTATCCTACTCAAAAAAAAAAAAAAAAAAAAAAAAAAAAAAAAAAAAACTTTTTGGTTTTACTTTTGGAGCAATGGGAAAGAAAATCATAGTCAAGACCATAATTCCAAGGAAATGAACAAAATATAATTTTTCATTTATTTTATTCTAGTTACAAAAGTATACTTTTTATCTGACTGACTAAAGAGATCAAAATATATTTCTTATCTTTATGTGTCTGTAGTTACCAAAGTATCTATTTTTATCGTACTCTGACTCTGTAGGTACCAAAATATCTTTTTCATCTGACCGCAGTAACGATTTTTTTTAATCCAACTAAAGCTACAAAAATATATTTTTTATCAGACTCTGCAGTGTACAAAATATCTTTTTATCAGACCCTGTAGTTGATAAAAATATCTTTTTTACCTGACTTAAGTTACCAAAATATTTTTTTTTTTTATCTGACCCAGTTATTACCAAAATTGTGCCATAATATCATTCTGTTCGGTATCAACCCCTGTGAAGTCATAATAATAATAATAATAATAATAATAATAATAATAATAATAATAATAATAATAATAATAATAATAATAATTTTGATTAATGGTAATGATAATTCATAATAATTATTAATAAATAATTGTAATTAATAATAATTAGTAATAATTAATAGTAATTAATGATAAATAATAATTAATGATAATTATTAATAAATAGAACTTAATGATAATTGATAATAATAATAATAATAATAATAATAATAATAATAATAATAATAATAATAATAATAATAATAATACTTTCTCCAACGTATATTTCAGAAAACCTCTCCTTTCACCATATCTCATAAGTAATCCTAATTTCAGAAACCGTAGGGGTCGGTCCTCCAGGTCACCAACTACAGATGATTCCCCCTTTATTACCCGCCCCCCTCTCCCTCCACAGAATTCCAGTACCTTACACCTCATTAACTTTAGTGTGTCATTTTGAGCAGGAGGGGGACGTAATTAAGTGCCCTTTTTGGTTAGGTATTAACTCCTCTCTCTCTCTCTCTCTCTCTCTCTCTCTCTCTCTCTCTCTCTCTCTCTCTCTCTCTCTCTCTCTCTCTCTCTCTCTCTCTCTCTCATTTCACAATTAATTAATATTGTTGGTGCTGATTATCTTATTCGCATTAAAAAGCGCTAAAAATTCAACTATTTTATATGTATATGTGTCTATTTCTATATATATATATATATATATATATATATATATATATATATATATATATATATATATATATATATATATATATATATATATAGATATATATATACATATCATCTTACGTAGCTTGTCTAATATAGAGTAAATATTTTATTTATGTATATCATTTGTATATTTAAGATATGTATAGCCAGCTCGTAAGGTGAGTTCCTCTCTTGTAGGTTTAAGTATTTGTATGTAAATTGCATAAGACTATCTTAATTCATTTAATTGTATTTTTCATTCTAGTCAGTGTATGTAAATTTACGTTATTTTTAAGAATTAACTTTTTTATTTCACGTATTTGGTACGAAGTCTTATGTAATCTCGTTAGATATACTGTATGACCTATATAAGGTTTGAACACGAGGGCTTATGCCAATTTATGTTTTCACGAGGTTAGAATGTGCATGAAATTTCTCGAAATAGATTTACTCTT
>NC_090766.1:24454318-24461818 GCF_036898095.1 Palaemon carinicauda
CATTAACTTTGCACTTGCTATACTCATGAACAGACTTAAATTCGCATATTCAGGACTCTCCACAAAATTGGCCGGTGCACACTATCAAAGGCTATTTCTTTGTTCACAAATGCCATCAAAAGGGGATTTCTATATTCTACGCATTGCTGTACATGTCTTAAAATGAAAATTTGGTCAGTCAAACTAATACGTTTTCTAAATCCCGCTTGTTCATCTCTCAGCTTTTCATCAATATTTCTCTCCAGTCTCTTCATAATACGCATACTAATATTTCCATAACAACTGACGTAATCACGATGCCTCTGTAACTATTGCAATCAGTAAGGTCTCTTTTTTTCAGCCATTTTCACCTACACTCCTAACTCCCATTTATCAGGTTTTGCCTCTTCATGCCACATTCTACAAAATAATCTTGTAAGTATTCTGGGGGGTCACTTCATTTTCAGCCAGTATCATCTAGGCAGTTATTCCATTGTATCCAATGGTTTTCCATCTCTAAAGTTTTTTAATGACAGCTTTGAATTCAAACACACTGAATTTATTCATGGGAACATCAAGGTCTTCATCAGCTTCAGGTATATCAATCAAATTATTCCCTTCATATCTCCTACTCATAACCTCCCTAAAGTTTTCCACCCTACGTTATCTTTCTTCATTTTCTGTTGCTATAACAGAGCCATATCTCTTTTTAATGGGTATAAGCTTCTTCTTTGCCCCAGTAGAGATTTCATTCATAATTCTATGAGCGATTCGTACACCATTCCATGAATTTGTAGCTTTGTCAGCCTCATCTGCTTTACTGTCTAGGTAGTGGGTTGCCCAGGGCACCAGCCACCCGTTGAGATACTACCGTTAGAGAGTTTTGAATGGCCAGACATTACTACATTGGATCCTTCTCTCTGGTTATGGTTCATTTTCCCTTTGCTGACACACACACACACACACACACACATATCAAATAGATTGATCCATTCTTTACTTATTATCCTCTGTTCTGATACACCTGACAACACTGAGATTACCAAACTATTCTTCCTCACCCAACGGGTTACTACACAGTAAATGTTCAGTGGCCACTTTCCTCTTGTAGAGGGTAGAAGAGACTCTTTAGCTATGGTAAACAGCTCTTCTAGGAGGACAGTCCAAAATCAAACCATTGATCTCTAGTCTTGTGTAGTTCCATAGCCTCTGTACCATGGTTTTCCACCGGCTTGAGTCAGAGTTCTCTTGCTTGAGAGTACACTCAGGCACAATATTCTATCTTGTCTCTCTTCCACTTGTTTTGTTAAAGTTTTTATAGTTTATATAGGAGGTATTTTAATGTTACCTTAAAAAAAAATATTTTTTCTTGCGTGCTTTTCTCACTGGGCTATTTTCTCTGTTGGACCACCTGGGCTTATAGCATCCTGCTTTTCCAGTTAGGGTTGTAGCCTAGCAAGTAATAATGATAATAAATATTCTCTCCAGTCATTCCTAGCTTTTCTTTCGACTTCATTATCAATACTATAATACTTAGCTTTCTCTACCTTGTAATTTCTATTATTATTATTATTATTATTATTATTATTATTATTATTATTATTATTACTTGCTAAGCTACAGCTGTAGTTGGAAAAGTAGGATGCTATAAGCCCAGGGGCCCCAACAGGGAAAATAGCTCAGTGAGGAAAGGAAAAAAGGAAAAATAAAATATTTTAAGAATAGCAACAACATTAAAATAAATATTTCCTTTATAGACTATAAAAACTTTAACAAACCAAGAGAAAGAGAAATTAGATAGAATAGCGTGCCCAAGTGTACCCTCAAGCAAGAGAACTCTAACCCAAGACAGTGGAACACCATGGTACAGAGGCTATGGCACTACCCAAGATTAGAGAACACTGGTTTGATTTTGGAGTGTCCTTCACCTAGAAGAGCTGGTTACCATAGCTAAAGAGTCTCTTTTACCCTTACCAAGAGGAAAGTACCCACTGAACAATTACAGTGCAGTAGTTAACCTCTTGGATGAAGAAAAATTGTTTGGTAATATCAGTATCGTCAGGTGTATGAGGACAGAGGAGAATCTGTAAAGAATATTCCAGACTATTCGGTGCATGTGTAGACAAAGGGAAAGTGAACAGTAACCAGAGATAAAGACCCAATGTAGTACTGTCTGGCCAGTATCCCACGTATCATTTGATGTCCATGGCTTTCTCCTTGTAACTGCATGTCCCAAAACTTCACTACCAACTGACTGATATATGTTCTTAATATCACACCATTCTTCATTAATTGTCTGCTCTTCGTCTCTTAAAGTCTCTAAGACTGCAAATCGATTCCTACATTCAATTGCAAATATTTGTCTGTGCTCTTTTTCCAGATTCTTAGTTGTAACAAATCTAGGTATTCTATCTGCCTTTCTGTTGGGTGCTTTCAGTTTTAATTTCAGCGAGGCAATGAGGAGCTGGTGATCACTACCAATATCTGCACCTCTATAGCTTCTCACATTTCTCAGCGTCCTCCTTCTTTCTTTATTAATGGCAATGTGATCTCTTTGATCTTTGTAATTACCACCAGGTGAAGTCCATGTATATTTGTGAATGTTCTTGTGCTGAAAAAAAGAGTACCTCCGATGACAAGATTGTTTGCTGAAAAGAAACTTATGAAATGTGCTGCATTTTCATTTACAACTTCGCTAAGACCTCCGACACCCATCACATTTTCTATCCTTGATTATTCCTTCCAACTTTAGCATTGAAGTCATTAATCACAGTTTTCATATCTCTCTCTGCAGTTCTTCATAGTTTTCATCTTTCCTATCTTCAGGGGAATCATATATATATATATATATATATATATATATATATATATATATATATATATATATATATAATATATATATATATATATATATATATATATATATATATATATATATATATATATATTATATATATATATTTATATATAATATCCTCTTCTGGTCAGCCTCAGTGGCATTTTCAGACGTATAACTATTTAGTCTCTCCCCGTCCCTTGGGTAGGGGAGAGAGAGTAGTCATACCCTGGTCAGAGAAGTTGTAGTTTGGAAGGGTGGCTGGGAATTTTATAAATGTGTATGTATGAGTGCTTGAGCATGTGAGTGCATATCTATCTTAAATAATTAGCCATCATTTCTGACGAGTTACGTACATTAGTTATTAACAAAAATGGGGAAGACATACCAAAAGATTGAAAGAGATTGGTGGTAGTGATATCAGACGTGATTGAAAAGTATCAAAATATTTTAATTCTAACTAGTTTAGACTTCCTGGGGCATATAAGCAGAAATTGTTTAATTTGCTAGGATAAAGACTCATCACAACCAGATAAGCGGATGGTTAGAAACTATTTATAGCAGATAAGATATGTGATAATTGCAAGTCTTCTTTTACAAAGTACACCTGACCTCAGTTCACTGTAAGTCTTGTTTTTCAAAGTGCACCAGACCTCAGATTTTTATATCTTGTTTTTCAAAGTGCACCTGACCTCAGTTTACTGTAACGCATGTTTTTCAAAGTACACCTGACCTCAGTTTACTGTAATTCTTGTTTTTCAAAGTACATCTGACCACAGTTTACTGTAATTCATGTTTTTCAAAGAACACCTGACCTCAGTTTACTGTAATTCTTGTTTTTTAAAGTGTCCTGACCTCAGTTTACTGCGAGTTTTGTTTTTGAAAGTACACCTGACCGCAGTTTACTGTGAGTCATTTTTCAAAGTACTGTACACCTGATCGCAGTTTACTGTAAATCTTGTTTTTCATAGTGCACCTCACGTCCAGTTTACTGTAAATCTTGCTTTTCTAAGTGTACCTGACCTCAGTTCAATCTAAGTCTTGTTTTTCAAAGTACACCTGACCTCAGTTTACTGTGAGTCTTGTTTTTCAAAGTAGACCTACCCTCAGTTTACTGTAATTCTTGTTTTTCAAAGTACACCTGACCTCAGTTTACTGTGAGTCTTGTTTTTCAAAGTAGACCTACCCTCAGTTTACTGTAATTCTTGTTGTTCAAAGTACACCTGACCTCAGTTTACTGTGAGTCTTGTTTTTTCACAGTACACCTGACCTCAGTTTACTGTGAGTCTTGTTTTTCAAAGTAGACCTACCCTCAGTTTACTGTAATTCTTGTTTTTCAAAGTACACCTGACCTCAGTTTACTGTGAGTCTTGTTTTTTCACAGTACACCTGACCTCAGTTTACTGTGAGTCTTGTTTTTCAAAGTAGACCTACCCTCAGTTTACTGTAATTCTTGTTGTTCAAAGTACACCTGACCTCAGTTTACTGTAATTCTTGTTTTTCAAAGTACACCTGACCTCAGTTTACTGTAATTCTTGTTTTTCAAAGTACACCTGACCTCAGTTTACTGTGAGTCTTGTTTTTCAAAGTAGACCTACCCTCAGTTTACTGTAATTCTTGTTTTTCAAAGTACACCTGACCTCAGTTTACTGTGAGTCTTGTTTTTCAAAGTAGACCTACCCTCAGTTTACTGTAATTCTTGTTTTTCAAAGTACACCTGACCTCAGTTTACTGTGAGTCTTGTTTTTCAAAGTAGACCTACCCTCAGTTTACTGTAATTCTTGTTTTTCAAAGTACACCTGACCTCAGTTTACTGTGAGTCTTGTTTTTCAAAGTAGACCTACCCTCAGTTTACTGTAATTCTTGTTGTTCAAAGTACACCTGACCTCAGTTTACTGTAATTCTTGTTGTTCAAAGTACACCTGACCTCAGTTTACTGTAATTCTTGTTTTTCAAAGTACACCTGACCTCAGTTTACTGTGAGTCTTGTTTTTCAAAGTAGACCTACCCTCAGTTTACTGTAATTCTTGTTTTTCAAAGTACACCTGACCTCAGTTTACTGTGAGTCTTGTTTTTCAAAGTAGACCTACCCTCAGTTTACTGTAATTCTTGTTTTTCAAAGTACACCTGACCTCAGTTTACTGTGAGTCTTGTTTTTCAAAGTAGACCTACCCTCAGTTTACTGTAATTCTTGTTTTTCAAAGTACACCTGACCTCAGTTTACTGTGAGTCTTGTTTTTTCACAGTACACCTGACCTCAGTTTACTGTGAGTCTTGTTTTTCAAAGTAGACCTACCCTCAGTTTACTGTAATTCTTGTTGTTCAAAGTACACCTGACCTCAGTTTACTGTAATTCTTGTTTTTCAAAGTAGACCTACCCTCAGTTTACTGTAATTCTTGTTGTTCAAAGTACACCTGACCTCAGTTTACTGTGAGTCTTGTTTTTCAAAGTAGACCTACCCTCAGTTTACTGTAATTCTTGTTTTTCAAAGTACACCTGACCTCAGTTTACTGTGAGTCTTGTTTTTCAAAGTAGACCTACCCTCAGTTTACTGTAATTCTTGTTTTTCAAAGTACACCTGACCTCAGTTTACTGTGAGTCTTGTTTTTCAAAGTAGACCTACCCTCAGTTTACTGTAATTCTTGTTTTTCAAAGTACACCTGACCTCAGTTTACTGTGTCTTGTTTTTTCACAGTACACCTGACCTCAGTTTACTGTGAGTCTTGTTTTTCAAAGTAGACCTACCCTCAGTTTACTGTAATTCTTGTTGTTCAAAGTACACCTGACCTCAGTTTACTGTAATTCTTGTTTTTCAAAGTAGACCTACCCTCAGTTTACTGTAATTCTTGTTGTTCAAAGTACACCTGACCTCAGTTTACTGTGAGTCTTGTTTTTCAAAGTAGACCTACCCTCAGTTTACTGTAATTCTTGTTGTTCAAAGTACACCTGACCTCAGTTTACTGTGAGTCTTGTTTTTCAAAGTAGACCTACCCTCAGTTTACTGTAATTCTTGTTTTTCAAAGTACACCTGACCTCAGTTTACTGTGAGTCTTGTTTTTCAAAGTAGACCTACCCTCAGTTTACTGTAATTCTTGTTTTTCAAAGTACACCTGACCTCAGTTTACTGTGAGTCTTGTTTTTCAAAGTAGACCTACCCTCAGTTTACTGTAATTCTTGTTTTTCAAAGTACACCTGACCTCAGTTTACTGTGAGTCTTGTTTTTCAAAGTAGACCTACCCTCAGTTTACTGTAATTCTTGTTTTTCAAAGTACACCTGACCTCAGTTTACTGTGTCTTGTTTTTTCAAAGTACACCTGACCTCAGTTTACTGTGTCTTGTTTTTTCACAGTACACCTGACCTCAGTTTACTGTGTCTTGTTTTTTCAAAGTACACCTGACCCCAGTTTACTGTAATTCTTGTTTTCAAAGTGCACCTAACCTCAGTTTATTGTAAGTCTTGTTTTTCAAATGACACCTGATCTCATTTTTCTGTAATTTTTGTTTTTCAAAGTGCACCTGACCTCAGTTTAATGTAAGTCTTTTTTTTTTTTTTCAAATGACACCTGACCTCAGCTTACTGTAATTCTTGATTTTCAAAGTACACCCTTGACCTCAGTTTACTGTAATTCCTTATTTCCAAAGTACACCTGGCCTCTGTTTACTGTAATTCTTGTTTTTCAGAGTGCACCTGACCTCAGTTTACTGAATGTCTTTTTTTTTTCAGGGGACACATGACCTCAGCTTACTGTGATTTTTTATTTTCAAAGTACACCCTTGACCTCTGTTTACTGTAATTCTTGTTTTTCAAAGTACACCGGGCTTCAATTTACTCCAAGTCTTGTTTTTCAAAGTAGACCTTACCTCAGTTTACTGTAATTCTTGTTTTCCAAGTACACCTGACCTGTTGACTGTGTCCTGTTTTTCAAAGTACACCTGACCCCAGTTTACTGTAATTCTTGTTTTCAAAGTGCTCCTAACCTCTGCTTACTGTAAGTCTTTATTTTTTTCAAAGTGCACCTGACCTCAGTTTACTATTAGTCTTATTTTTCAAAGTACACCTTACCTTAGTTTACTGTAATTCTTGTTTTCAAAGTACACCTGACCTGTTGACTGTGTCCTGTTTTTCAAAGTACACTTGACCCCAGTTTACTGTAATTCTTGTTTTCAAAGTGCTCCTAACCTCTGCTTACTGTAAGTCTTTATTTTTTTCAAAGTGCACCTGACCTCATTTTACTATTAGTCTTATTTTTCAAAGTACACCTGACCTCAGTTTACTGTAATTCTTGTTTTTCAAAGTACACCTGACCTGTTTACTGTGTCCTGTTTTTCAAAGTACACCTGACCCCAGTTTACTGTAATTCTTGTTTTCAAAGTGCACCTGACCTCAGTTTAATGTAAGTCTTTTTTTTCAAATGACACCTGACCTCAGCTTATTGTAATTCCTTATTTTCAAAGTACACCTGGCCTCTGTTTACTGTAATTCTTGTTTTTCAGAGTGCACCTGCCCTCAGTTTACTGTGTCTTTTTTTTTTTCAAAGTACACCCTTGACCTCTGTTTACTGTAATTCTTGATTTTCAAAGTAAACCTGACCTCAGTTTACTGTAATTCTTGGTTTTCAAAGTATAACTGACCACAGTTTACTGTAATTCATGTTTTTCAAAGAACATCCGACCTCAGTTTACT
>NC_090766.1:24471818-24476818 GCF_036898095.1 Palaemon carinicauda
CTCTCTCTCTCTCTCTCTCTCTCTCTCTCTCTCTCTATATATATATATATATATATATATATATATATATATATATATATATATATATATATATATATTATATATGTGTGTATACATATATATATATATATATATATATATATATATATATATATGTGTGTGTGTGTGTGTGTGTGTGTGTGTGTGTGTGTATTGTATATAGTTTTCCATCCAAGAGAAGGGGTTATTATTATTATTATTATTATTATTATTATTATTGGCTAAGCTCCAACTCTAGTTGGAAAAGCAAGATGCTATAAGCCCAGGGGCCCCAACAGGGAAAATAGCCCAGTGAGGAAAGGAAACAAGAAAAAATGAAATATTTTAAGAACAGTAACATTAAAATAGATATTTCCTATATAAACTATAAAGTAAAATAGATATTTCCTTTATAAACTATAAATACTTTAACAAAACCAGAGGAAGAGAAATTAGATAGAACAGCGTGCCCGAATGTACCATCAGGTAAGAGAACTCTAATCCAAAACAGTGGAAGCCCATGGTACAGAGGCTAAGGCACTACCCAAGACTAGAGAACGTTGGTTTGATTTTGGAGTGTCCTCTTTAGAAGATCTTTTCCGTTAGGATACAACATCCTTGATTAAGTTAGCTAAGAATGTAATGGTTCCATATTTCGTATTTTGTTTAGATTTGCTTAATCTGTTACGTTAAGTTCAATTGGAAACGTCCCTGTGGTGATCGCCAGAATGGGCTTTGAGTCCTACTCAAACTCGATAGCTTCTTTACCGTCAACAACCTCACCATCATTGTGAGTTATGGATGGGGGTTTTGGGGAGCCTATATGTCTATTTACTGAGTTATCAGCAGCCACTGGCTGACCCTCCCTGGTCCTAGCTTGGGTGGAGAAGGGGGCTTGGTGGCTGATCATGTGGAATATGGTCAGTCTCTATGGCATTTTCCTATTCGCTAGGGCAATGTCACTGTCCCTTGCCTCTGCCATTCATGAGTGTCCTTTAAACCTTAAAAAATATGCAATTTTTATCACATGCGTTGTACCTTTGTCCAGGTTTGAATAGGATGTACAGTTAGAATCAAAAGAACGCCGACACTCGGGGGAAATCTTCCGTCAGATGTCTCTATGGTTCCCATGACAAAACAGACAAGGTGTTGCTCTTCTTACTACTTCTACGAAATGGGCAGAGCTTTCTCCAGCCCTAGCAAATTAAGACAGCAAAGGGGTGTTTTTGCTAGTGAAACCATTAAAATTTTACAAATCGAGTTGCCATATTTCATTCTGTTTTATCATTTGACATTTCGAATATCCACTGCAAATACCGAATACACACACATTTATATATATATATATATATATATATATATATATATATATATATATATATATATATAAATATACAGTATATGTATATATAAATTTATATATATATATATATATATATATATATATATATATATATATATTTATATATATATATATGTATTTATATGTGTGTGTATATCATGAATCCGCAAAATCATGTAGAAATCATTGGAGTATCGCAGCTAAACAATTCCTTCCGTTAACAGCTACATTAGATTATTTCGACATTTGTCTTGTTCAAGTCACCGATTAAAAAAAAAGTACTTTCAGATATGGTTCGATATAAAATAATGATAAAAAAACACCATACATGAGTTATACCGCCTAAATGACATTCAGAGAGAGAGAGAGAGAGAGAGAGAGAGAGAGAGAGAGAGAGAGAGAGAGAGAGAGAGAGATATTTGGCCTGAATACATCGTTAATATATTTGTAGTACGTTAGTCAAAATTCGCCCGTAACTTTTTGGATTAGGTTGGTGACAAATAAATAGACAGAGGTGAAAACATGACCTCTTTGGCGGAGGTAATAATAATAATAATAATAATAATAATAATAATAATAATAATAATAATAATTGACCCAAACCTTAAATTTTGAGAGCTCTGACGAGGTGAATATTGGCCCGCGCATCGAGCCCCTTTATAATTTGGAATTGCAAAGTATTTCTTTGGATTTATTAAACAGACAGGGCGTAAGCCATGTAATTAGTTCTTCTTACCTTCTATATTTCTGGAATTTGTCCATTTATCCAAACCTACCGAAACCTTGTAGACCTTCCAGAAACCACATTATTACTTCCATTCTTGCCTGTTTATCTTTCAACATCATGTTTCGAGAGAATGGAACATGCAATGTTTCTCAAGATGATATTTATTCTGAAATATAGTTTTATGTAAGTGGGCGATATAAACTCGACGCTATCTTTTATCATTTATTATGGAGAGAGAGAGAGAGAGAGAGAGAGAGAGAGAGAGAGAGAGAGAGAGAGAGAGAGAGAGAGAGAGAGAGAGAGAGAGAGGTTGGTGAAGAAGTGAGAAAGGGTGAAAGAGTGCGAGGGTGGTGAGAGCGAGAAGAGGTGAGACTGAGAAAGGGTGAGACTGAGGAAGAGTGAGAGCGAGGAGTGAGAAAGGGAGAGAATATCGAGAGCCAAAGAAGATTGGGGGCCCAAGATGTTCATTCCATACCAGTTATGTTACAGATGAACTCTTTATGATTAGTTGGCAGCTTGACTCTGCGTTATCCATTTCAGTGTTAAAATTACAAACTTCATTTCTAACTAAGCTGATATTATCTAGTTACCGATAATCTGGTGTGCTACGTCTTTATAGTGCGATTTGCCAGCGGTAAGGGGGGAGCCCCGCCCCGCCTGCCAGAGGGAAGGGGGGAGCACCGCCCTGCCAGCAGGAAGGGGAGAGCCCCGCCCTGCCAGCGGGAAGGGGGAGCCCCGCCCTGCTAGCGGGAAGGGGGGAACCCTGTCCTGCCAGCGGGAAAGGGGGAGCCCCGCCCTGCTAGCGGGAAGGGGGGAACCCTGTCCTGCCAGCGGGAAGGGGGGAGCCCTGCCCTGCCAGCGGGAAGGGGGGAGCCCTGCCCTGCCAGCGGGAAGGGGGGAGCCCCGCCCTGCCAGCGGGAAGGGGGGAACCCCACCCTGCCAGCGGGAAGGGGGGAGCCCCGCCCTGCCAGCGGGAAGGGGGGAGCTCCGCCCTGCCAGCGGGAGGAGGGGAGGCCCTCCGGGCTAGCAGGAGGGGTGGGGAGCCCCGCCCAGCCAACAATAGAGAGTTCCTGTATCTAGCTTATTTTTAAAAAAACACTAAGGGTGGAATCAGGAAGGCAGTCATGAAAAGCAAAACAAGAATCTTGAAGACTTGTTCTTTCTCTCCATGAGGAAGAAGAAGTCTTCAAGATTCTTGTTTTGAAGACTTCTTTATCCTCATGAAGAGAAAGATGAAGTCTACAAAACCAGAATCTTGAAGACTACTTCTTCCTCATGGAGAGAAAGAAGAAGTCTTCAAAACCAGAATCTTGAAGACTTCTTCCTCTTGGAGAGAAAGAATAAGTCTTCAAAACCAGAATCTTGAAGACTTCTTCTTCCTCATGGAGAGAAAGAAGAAGTCTTCAAGATTCTTATTTTGCTTTTCATGACTGCCTTTCTGATTCCACTTGTCGTTGAAACCTTTCTTCTTGCATCCGGCCATGAAAAATTAGCCAAAACAACTATGGTCAGTAAGTATAATCAGAATGAAAGAAGAAAGGGATCAACGACAAGTGCAATTAGGAAGGCAGTCATGAAAAGCAAAACAAGAATCTTGAAGACTTCTTCTTTCTCTCCATGAGGAAGAAGAAGTCTTCAAGATTCTGGTTTTGAAGACTATTTCTTCCTCATGGAGAGAAAGAAGTCTTCAAGATTCTTGTTTTTAAGACTTCTTTCTTCTAAGAAGGAAGGGATCAACGACAAGTGGATTCAGGAAGGTAGTCATGAAAAGCAAAACAAGAATCTTGAAGACTAATAACTGATTTATCTGAAAGGATTCGGACAGAAAATCCAGGAAGAAGAGGGAGACTGGAAGGAGATCGGGAGAGAAAAAATAAAGAATCCGAAAAGGAGAACTAGTTATTATTTGATCACTTTACGATTTTGTGGATTTGAAATGAGAAAGTAAAGTCCATAATGTTGAAGATCCAAAAATAAAGATTATGCAGAATAAGGCGGAAACTGCACAGAAGTAGAGAATGTTGAAGGACCAGAGAAAGCTAAAATTCTTCAATCTGAAGTAATTTTATTTCCTCTAAAAGGAAGAACTTCTAAGGAGAGGCATTCCAATTGGACGTCTTCCTGTTAGCACGTGCTTATAAGAAAAATTATTATCTAGGACCGACGAAGGAACGGGTTTGGGATCAGAGATTTTTGGTTTACTGCGCCCCGGATTTGAACTTCGGGCTCCAGCTTGGGTGGTCATTTTGTGTCAGACTCATCATCATCTGTCTGTCATCAGTGTTCGTGTCATCCAACACAAGTAACAGCTTTTAAAAGATACAACCAACGCTCCGTTCCCCTTACAGTGCTACCAACACAAGGGACCGTGGTCCGTCTTGTATATAGGCGGGTCAATCTAAATCATCATCATCAGGAGAGGCAATTTGAGACACGAGACTTCTTACGGTCATTATAAAAAGGTGGTTGAATCAGTAGAACTTCAAAAGTTCAAAGTTGGAGCAAATGCTTTTTTGTTGATCAGGCGGACATGAGTCTTTTTATAGTTTATTTATGACATATTTGTTTTTGATGTTGTTAAATAGTTTATATATGATATGTCTGTTTTGACGTTGTTACTTATTTTAGAATGATTTATTGTTAAATTGTTCTCTTCATTTATTTATTTCCTTATTTCCTTTCCTCACTGGGCTATTTTTCCCTGTTGGAGCCCCTGGGCTTATAGCATCTTGCTTTTCCAACTAGGGTTGTAGCTTGAATAATAATAATAATAATAATAATAATAATAATAATAATAATAATAATAATAATGATAATAATTGCAAAGGGATCAAGAAGTTCGTCAAAAGAAATTCGACCAAGAAGCGCAACGGCAGGGGGAGAGGAACTGGTCAAACGAATACTCTGAGGAAA
>NC_090766.1:24489318-24492277 GCF_036898095.1 Palaemon carinicauda
TTGTTGCGCAGTAAGTATGTAGCTAGGTGTACATCCTTAAAGCAAGGTGTACTAGGAATTCATGTATCCAACTGTACGTGTAGATCCTCGTTCTTCCAACACGGAAAATCTAAATTTCAGAATACATCTGTACTCCCTTTTTTTATTTATTTTTTTTTATGTCCCAAATTCACGAAAACAAAGAGGTGAGATAAATCCCAAAATGCCGAGCGCCCTGATCTTAACCTTGCAAGATATTTTGGCCATGACCCCGTTGTTTTAGCCTGGATTTGCAATAGCGACTCAGGGATTTATTTTCAAGGGAGCAGATTATCTCAGTTGACTTCAGAAGGACTTGTCATAAAGGCTCTGCTGAGCTTTGGTGATTTAGACTGGTAGGAAGTCAAATGTCAAGAGACTAGAGTTAAAAGGTCACTGTTGCATATTCACTGCTGGTACACTTTAGCGTAAAGTGGAAATGGGAACTTGTTAGTAAATATTACAAACGTAAAGTGAAAAGGGGAAGAAGGAGGGGGAGATCTGTAAGTAAATGGGACTAGGATTTCGTCAGACGCAGATGCTCTTTTGATTTTCTTCTCCATTTGACTTGAAATCTACTTAGTTTGGAAGAGTTTCTGAGAGACATCAAAGAATTTATTCTATTTTGTAATTCCTTTTACTTTCCGGGTTTTTATCAACATGAATATATAAAAACATTACAAAAGAGGAAAGGATTTTCAAACCTGGTTTTCAACTAACCTCCATATTCTTCAAATGCTTAATCTTAAGTAGCATTTAGTGCATCACTAGTATATGTTCTCGAAAACGTATGTAAAATCTTACAGACATACTTTGTTCTTCATCTGTCTCATGTTTCCTTGTTAGCTTCATAGTTTATATATTCTATTATTGTCAGCTCCATCCTTATATCCGGATTATAAAGCAAGTTTTATCTTGGTGGGCTATTGGAAACGTCCCTGTCTGGCGTTCTGCTGCGTGGGAGATCGAGTCCCTCTCAAACTACAGTTTCTTGTAGTGTCTGCAACCTCACAATCCTTATGAGCTAAGGATTGGAGGTTTGTAGGAGTCTAAAGGTCTACCTGCTGAGTCCTCAACAGCCATTGCCTGGCACTCTCTGGTCCTAGCCCCTTAAGGCGTTGATCATATGGATGTGTGGTTAGTCTTTAGGGCATTGTCACTGTCCCTTGCTTCTGCCATTCATGATGGACCTTTAAACCTTAACCAGTCCCGTCATACGTAAGGCAAAAACATACCTCAACATTCCTAAAGAAAAGATTTATTTATTTCATTCCTAATTCTCGCCACGTATTTCCACTCCATTTCTTCGTCCTCTCCAAAAGAGAGAAAATAGAAAACTAAATGAAATTCCACTTCATTTCTTCGTCATCTCCAAGAGAGAGAAAATAGATATTTAAATGAAATTCCACTTCATTTCTTCGTCATCTCCAAGAGAGAGAAAATAGAAAACTAAATGAAATTCCACTTCATTTCTTCGTCATCTCCAAGAGAGAGAAAATAGATATTTAAATGAAATTCCACTTCATTTCTTCGTCATCTCCAAAAGAGAGAAAATAGAAAACTAAATGAAATTCCACTTCATTTCTTCGTCATCTCCAAGAGAGAGAAAATAGATATTTAAATGAAATTGCACTTCATTTCTTCGTCATCTCCAAGAGAGAAAATAGAAAACTAAATGAAATTCCACTTCATTTCTTCGTCATCTCCAAAAGAGAGAAAATAGAAAACTAAATGAAATTCCACTTCATTTCTTCGTCATCTCCAAGAGAGAGAAAATAGATATTTAAATGAAATTCCACTTCATTTCTTCGTCATCTCCAAGAGAGAAAATAGAAAACTAAATGAAATTCCACTTAATTTCTTCGTCATCTCCAAAAGAGAGAAAATAGAAAACTAAATGAAATTCCACTTCATTTCTTCGTCATCTCCAAGAGAGAGAAAATAGATATTTAAATGAAATTCCACTTCATTTCTTCGTCATCTCCAAGAGAGAAAATAGAAAACTAAATGAAATTCCACTTCATTTCTTCGTCATCTCCAAGAGAGAGAAAATAGATATTTAAATGAAATTCCACTTCATTTCTTCGTCATCTCCAAGAGAGAGAAAATAGAAAACTAAGTGAAATTCCACTTCATTTCTTCGTCATCTCCAAGAGAGAGAAAATAGAAAACTAAATGAAATTCCACTTCATTTCTTCGTCATCTCCAAGAGAGAGAAAATAGATATTTAAATGAAATTCCACTTCATTTCTTCGTCATCTCCAAGAGAGAGAAAATAGAAAACTAAATGAAATTCCACTTCATTTCTTCGTCATCTCCAAGAGAGAGAAAATAGATATTTAAATGAAATTCCACTTCATTTCTTCGTCATCTCCAAGAGAGAGAAAATAGAAAACTAAATGAAATTCCACTTCATTTCTTCGTCTTCTCCAAAAGGGAAAAAATAGAAAACTAAATGAAATATAGAAATGCTGAGGGTCCTTGGCGCTGCCGAGCTAAATAGATTTTGAGAGAATCTCAGTCGAGCATCTAATCGCAAGAGGTTTACTTGCTGCAAAGCAAATGTCAAGAGTCCAAGAAGAAGAAAGATCGAAGGTCATGAGAGGATGTAAGCCCAAGTCTTCTTGGAATCTCGTAACGTTTCCAAAATATGGAAGATTGTGACTTGATCAAGATGTTTTCTGTGAGTATGTTTTGTCACTTTTGAATTTCCTTATTTTCAAATGCAGTTTCACACACCGCTTATGAAAACGTCAATATAAATTTATTTCTAATTAAATTTTTGTAAAGATATTATGAGAATCAATCTCTCTCTCTCTCTCTCTCTCTCTCTCTCTCTCCTCTCTCTCTCTCTCTCTCTCTCTCTCTCTCTCTCTCTCATATTTACCGAGAGGATTTTTATCCTTGCGAACAGAACCAAGTCACGAGAGCAATTGTCACC